>NC_022034.1:27292616-27298728 GCF_000317375.1 Microtus ochrogaster | reverse complement strand
CCTCCACCCAGTGAGCCCTGGGGTCTGCTTGCCTCTCTCCAGTGAGCCCTGTGGGTCTTGCCTCCAGCTTCCCAGGAATGGACAGAACTTAGGTCCTTTCCTTGCAAGGCAAGCCCTTGACTGTTAGTGCCACCTCTCCAGCCCCTGTCTTGGAACTGGAAGCAGAGAAAATATAAGTGGTGGGATGCTGGGTACCTTCCAAGGCAGCAATGACTGATCAGATACAACACGGTCATTAGAATATAGCAGTCCATCACGATTTCAGGCTTTGGAACATCTGGGAAGGTGGAAGTTCTATCTTTGATCTGGGGCAAGCTATAGATGGAGTCAGTTAGAGAGGGGACGCTGGTAACTTGATTAAGCATAAATTAAGTTTTAAGTGACCTTAGAATAAGGAAGCTGTTAGCCCAAACTTGAGATGATTATTACAATAATTATAATTATGAGTATACCAAACTAAACAGGTGGACAGAGGCTGAGGCCAGGGGCCAGGGGAGTGTGGAAAAGAAGACCTGCTCAGTGACAAAGAAAGCTAGGTCACTGTTAGCTAAGAAGAAAGCAAGGCTTTTGAAGGCGTCCCAGGGCCTTGAGAAGGGCAGCTTCCCCAGAGGGGAAGTGAGGACCTTGGCAAAATGCTAGGGCAGGCAAGTCAAGCCATTGGCTTCAGTGGAAGTTGTGGGTATTTGTAATGAAATCAGTTCCCCCAGACTTGTGGAAGTGAAAACCAGGCAAGTGGGTTTGCGGGATGACTTTGCTTTCTGGGAATTCTGCCGTAAAAGGTGTGAAGAAATGAGCCGGTAAACCGCTAGAGGAGAACCAGAAGGAGGGTTTTAATAAAACAGCGGAAAGGCGCGCGCTGCTCTGGGCAGTCTTAAAGGAGGGGGGATGATGACGGAGCAAAGATGGGGAGACTCCTGGAGCACGGCGCTGAGTGGGCTCCTTCTATAGCCACTGTTCTATGCCTTGGCATTTTTACTTCCTAACCAGAGGTGGTTGGTATTTGGTCAACACCATCAACATTCTTTCTGTGAACAGTGGCCTAGTACTCCGCTGGGGGGAGGGGTGCCATAGTTGAAATGACCCCGAATGACAGCCAGCTGAGTTTCCCGCACCGTCTGCCACCATATGAAACTTTGCTCTGAATGAGTTTGTGCCGTGCGTGCGTGCTTCCTCGCCTACGCATCAGCTGTGTTCTTCGTTGACTTCCGATAGGGGCACGCCGCTGAGATCATCCTGCAGAGGGGTGTTAACAAGGCAGACATCTTGAAAGAGGAATGAAAAGCCACGCAGTAACGTTTCCTTCTGGGTTTTGTCTACAGTACTGTGCACTGGTCTCCAGGAAGCCTTCCCCAGATATTTCTATTAAGAACCTTGCTAGATATCTCCCTTCCTCCACGTTCCAGAGGGTTCTATGTCCTCCCATTCCCACTTACATTTCAAAGTGGCAGATTGTTGTGTTGGCATCTTTTGGGAGCTGTGGAGTCATGTCCTTGGTACCTGTCTGTGTTTTGTGGTTCCTGTTCTGATCTGATGGTTGTTGTTGGCTTTTTTTTTTTTCTAGAACTTTGGAAACACCAGGTCGTGAAAGAAAACTTTTCAGTTGTGAGACCCCAGATCGTGGAGAAATTTGTACAGAAACTGATGGAGGGTTCCCAAGACGATGGGCCCGAGGTATGCACTCAAAATGAACTGCTCTGCTCCCCTTTGAACAGAAACCCACATATACCCTGGTGCTCCCCACTCTCCCACAGGATATGATAGGATAGGATAGGATATGAGGCTGAACCCCAACCACCACCCTCACTACCATTTTAGTATGAAGAAGTCCAATGTTTGTCCATTTATGGAGTAATCAGAAAATGATCATTGGCTAACAAAAAAATTGGTCAAATGTTTAAAAGACAAACTTGGAACTTTTGAATGAGTTGGTTTTTTTAAGCAGTTTCCTGTTGTTGATTTGCTAGTATATATAAAAAAAAAAAAAAAGAGGAAGACCAAAAAGACCCATAATACACCTAACTAGGAAACATGTTTAAAGTCTACAGTTTGGGGGAAAGGCCTCCACCACCAAAAGGCAACATTTCCTCTCCAGTGGAAGTGGCACCAATAATTTTATGTCTGTATCCTTCCAGAAAAGCTATCTGGACTCATATAGCACCCTATATGAGTAACGTTTAACAGTATTTGCCCTGGCCCGAAAGTGTTTGCTGCAATCAAAAGAATCCATTGAAAAGGCGAGATAAGAGAGCAAACGCAAGTATTTGAACACCCATTTCAGGATCATTACTAAGTGCTTAACATAAAATCACCTCCACCCAACCATAAAAAAAAAAAATCTGTGCTGTTTGGCATGGTGGTGCACACCCGTAATCCTAGCACTCAGGAGGCTGAGGCTCTTCAATGAGAAGTTACAGACCAGGGGCCTGCAAGACGGGTCAGTGTGTAAAGGAGCTTGAAGTCAAACCTGGACTCCTGAGCTCCATCTAAGGGACCCACATGGTAGAAGTGGGGAACAAACTCATGAAAGTTGCCACATCTGACCCATACACAAATGCTATGGCTTGGCATGCACGTATGCATGTATGCATGTAGGCATGTATGCGTGTGCACACACACATAGCATACACACATGCACAAATAAATAATAGAGAGGGGGGAAAGCGTTCTAGGTCAGGGGTGTTAGGAATATTTGTCGGTATAAGCTCCCTGCTGGCGCAAAAATTCTCAATCAAGCCAAATCAAAACAAGCCGAATTAAGAAATATCCAGGTTTAATGGGAGATCTGTGCTCTCGGGTGGCCCCGAGGGGGAAACTGGGAAGCCGTGGAACGCGACCTTCAGGAGGAAGAAAGGGAGACCACGTGTTCCTCTTTTGGGGGAATCACTTAAATATATATGCCACCATCTCCCACTAAGGATAACGTCTTGAAGGAAAAAAATGTAGGCTTCAAAACCAGGGTGAATCCCTATCAGGTATATCCACAACTTTGGAAATGCTTAGAGAGGTTGGGGATGCTGTCCCTCTCATGACCCTGCCTGGTGGGCCATCAGCCTCTTCCGCTCACTCACGGGAACCAAGAGCTTACTCCAGCCCAGCTGCCCCACCCCAGGCAGCTTGGATCTGGTCAACTGTTACTAAGCTATGTTTGGCCTTCCCTGTACACCTTCACCATAGGTCCTCTGTCCCTGGACACCTACCTACAGATCAAGCCTGGGATGCTGACAGCGAGCCTCAGATATCCCAGGCCCATTAGGGCCATCGCTATGGTGGGTGGAGTCTCTGCCTGGTTCAACAAGGGGCTTATTCAGGATAACAAGTCAAAGGGGGTGCAAGTCGGTTGGATCCCTTTCCTCAGATCCTGTGGTTCCACACGGGAGCATGCAGACAGGGAAGCAGAGCTTTCCCGAACACCTTCACTGGTTTCTTCCATGCACGGTGGACTAGGCAGGGGGCCTCAGCCTACCAGCCCTCCCCTATAGAAGCCACCCCCATTGCTTTCCACCGCTCAGTAGATACACGCTTGCCAGTGTGGCCAGTCTCCTTTAAATTCTCTGTTGTCTGGTCAGCTCGCAGTGACCTTGGCCTTGAGGTTTCTCTTGGACTACTGCCTGGAAGTGTGCTGGGCTGGGCAGCCACATCACTCTGGCACAGTGAGCTGTCCCCTGCAGCCACAGGGTGCATTCAGACACTGAGTTACTGCCCCGTCATACGGCTTGTTCTCGGTCGGTTTGGTCCACTCTTGAGATTTTTACAGGTCTGTATTCCCAGCATCTGGTTACTCTTTCAGCCTGCTCTGAGCATCCTCTTTAAGCCATTAGTAGCAGTGAAGACAGGACAGTCCCAAAGGCCCCAAGCTGCCCACACACTAGACCTCCCAGGCTGTGCAGCTGTGTCAGACCCGATCATCCGTGGGCCAGGGGCATGCGCAGTTATCCAGGCATCCAGCCATGTTCTCCCAGTCCCCTTCCCAGGCATCCTGCTGGAAACCAGGGATCCTGTCTGCTCTAGTTCCTGAGAAAATCAGGTCAATCTGGCAGGTTTCTTTTTCTGAAGTCATGTTGGTGTCTAGTCTCTTTCCAGTTTCTAGAAAACCAGCCTCCATCCATCACTCGCTCTAGTATTTTCCCCCTCTGAGGCAGAGCTGGGGTTTATTAAAAAGAGAATATTTAAATTTTAGTGCAGTTATTTATTTTTGAGGAGAGGGCACATGGTGGCCATAGGAAGGTTTCCCGACAGAGGTGTTGTTAGGGTCAAATCTTGAGGCACAAGGAGGAGCTGGCAAAATGAAGACAGGCAGGGGACAGACGGCACAGAAGGGTGTGGAGGGGGGACACGCTGGATTGGGTTAGATGTGGAATGACCCTGTGTGCAATCCTTGGAGTGAATCCCAGGAGGAACACACCGGCAGAAGTGGTGTTGTAGACACCTCCAGAACACTTTTGTGCCTGACACGAACCAAATTGTTTGTGTTGGGTGTGGTGGCACACTCCTATAAAGCCACTGGAAACAGAAGAAGCCCTGGCACCCGCCAGGCCTCACCCAAGACTGGCTCTCTTGAAGAATCAGCACACGGGGCGACCTACTGTTCCTCTAGGCACAGTCTTAAACGCTGTTTTAACGCTGCAGTGGAGCCCGTCCAGAGGAGGGTGGTGGTTTCTACTGGAAAAATCTGGGCCAATGCGGGGAAGCGGGAGGATGAAACCTGTTCCAGCTGCCTCTACAGGAGTAGGGACCTGAAAGGTAGGGGTGCATCTGAGGGTTCCTGGGAGGGCCAGCAGAAGCCCCCGGGTCCAGCATCTGCTGTTCAAGAGGCTTCCTATCCTCTTCCCAGAAGGGAGTGCAGTGCACAGGACCAAAGTTTACCTAAAACCTTTCTTCCTCATCTGCCAACCACAACACCCACCGTGGGGACCCACCACAGACATGCTCTGCCTCCTAAATGGCTCATCCCCCCCCCCGCCCCCGCCCAGCTTTCAGATCATTCTCAAGACTCTGCCTGAGCTGAGCTGGAGTGGATCCTTCTATCCAACTTGACCCCACCCCCGCCACGTCCCATGAGCCTCCTGGGAGAAGGAAGCAGCAAGGCCTCTTTGGCTAAGTCTTGGGAGGTGCTTATGTGTAGAGTTCTAACAACGCTCACCTCCGGGTGCCATCCAAACTCACCAGGGGCCCCTTGCTCCTGCTGTGGGAAGCCTGCTGCCTAGGAAGTCCATGGCAGAGGGCCATGGCACTCACGTTCTGCCAGCCGTATCTTCAGGGCCTGCGGTGGCAGGCAGTTAATCTGAGAGGCCACCGCCCTGCGAGAGAGCTGGTGGAGGCCTTGTTGGCTTGTGCTCACTCCAGGCAGGATTCCCAGGCCTGTAAGGGATGAGTCACTGGGGCTGGCCTCCAGTGTGGCCTGAGGTGAGGTCAGTGGCCACACCCTCACTGACCTCTCAGCCTTGACTTCTCGTGGCTTCAGGTTTTCATCAAAGCCAAACCAGGAAGTTCCCTTTGCCATTAGTAAACCCTTTCCCCACAAAAACATTGGGATTCTGATACCTTGCCGTGGTGCCAACAGCTTCCTGGAGCACACTGCCCAGAGGTGCAGAGGGGAGCAGGGGCAGGGTGGCCCACCTTGTCCCATCCACTGAAGGGGCCCTCTAAGGGGGGCCCTGGAGAATGAGTCCCCAGCTGCAGCTGGTTCCTCCCACACAAGCAGAAGTTGTCCTCAGATTCCATGGACCAGTCTTCATAGGGTCCTGCCAGGCTGATACAACTGCTGACATTTTGAAAACATAACTTTTAGGGTGTATGCTTTATGTAAAAACTATTTTAATTACACGTACAAATTGTGATTATTATATTATATTAGAAAATAGAAATACAGCTGGCAGGTGGTAGCACACCCCTTTAATCCCAGCACTCAGGCAGGAGACAGGAGGCAGAGGCAGGAGGATCTCTATGAGTTCAAGGCCAGCCTGGCCTACAAAGTGAGTTCTAGAACAGCCAAGGCTACACAGAGAAACCCTGTCTCAAAAAAACAAACAACAATTCAACAACAACCACCAAAAAACAAAAAGACGAGAGAGAGAGAGAGAGAGAGAGAGAGAGAGAGAGAGAGAGAGAGAGG
>NC_022034.1:27289649-27291106 GCF_000317375.1 Microtus ochrogaster | reverse complement strand
CCAGAGGGAGCAGGTAGGGGCCCAAAGGAGAGGCTGAGCCAGAGGGAGCAGGTGGGTTCCTAAGGGAGAAGCTGAGCCAGAAGGAGCAGGTGGGTGCCCAAGAAAGTGAGAACATTGAAGGAGAAAGGGTGTGTGCATGGAGGTGTGTGCACAGAGTCACCAGGCCCAGAAAATCTGAGCAGGTGAAGAGAGCAGTTTTTATGCCAAATATAGGGGGGAAACAGCGCCCTCCACATTTTTCCCCATTGGTTTCTTTTCTCAGACCCTGGCATTCTCAGTTGCTAAGTTCCTAACAGAAACTGGGTTATAGGCTGTAGAGGTTACCATGGATACAAGGCATGACCAATAAATGGGTTGAACCTTTGAGAAAGATGCGTAACTGCCCCCCTTCCCCCAGAGAACACCAATCTTCTTGGGTTATTCCTGGTCTATCAGAGAATCATGCATATATTTGTATATACTCTGTCTTCATCAGTCAGTATCAGTGGTGAGTGAGACCTTGTCTTAGTGAGGGTTCTATTGCTGTGGAGAGACACCATGACCACAGCAAGGCTTATCAAGGAAATCATTTAATTGGGATGGTTACATTTTGAGAAGTCTAGTTCATTCTCATCATGGCGGGACATGGTGGCAGACAGACAGACATGGCGCTGGAGAAGGATCTGGGAGTCCTACATCTTGACCCCAAAGTAACAGGAAGTGGTCTGAGTGTTACACTGAATGAAGCTAGAGCAAAGGAGACCTCAAAGCCCGCCCCCACAGTGATACACTTCCCCCAACAAGGCCAGACTTCGAAATAGTGTCACTCTCTATGAACTCAAGAGGGCCAATTACACCACGAGACTAGGTCCCAGTACCCATGGGGTCTCAGAGTCACACAGCCATAGAGTATACACTGTTTTGAAATAGGTTGTATCGGAGGAGTCATTTAGTCTTATTTTATACACAGGGGAAAAATGAGAAATAGTGTCCAAAAAATCGAATGACACATTAAAATATCAAACAGTGAGTCTTGGACTTGTCCACACTTGATGGCTTCCCCTAGTTGACTCTGCATCGCTGTAGAAGCCTGGAAGTTATGTTGCAGGTTTTCTTTTTCTTTTTTTTTTTTAATCTGTGTGTGCACTTGTGCACATGCTCATGTGCATGTCATCTCTCAGAAACTCCCCATCTTATCCTCTGAGACCTCTTCTCTCACTGGAACCTGGAGCTTGCCAGTTCAGCTTGGCTCTCTGGCCAGCAAGCTTCAGGTATCCACTAGTCTCTGCCTTCCCAGAGCTGGGATTACAAGCATGCTCCACCATACCTGGCTTGCATGTTATCTTTTGATGTTCTGTTAAGAACCCCCAAAGTTTAAGTGTCCATAGTGGTGCAACCTTGTGACCCCCAGAACTTGGAAAGTAAAGGCAGAAAAACCAGAAGGTTAGAGTCACCCTCAGTCATATATGAAGTTCAAC
>NC_022034.1:27285500-27288920 GCF_000317375.1 Microtus ochrogaster | reverse complement strand
TTGCTTCAAAGAAGTCAAGTTCCTCCTGAAGACTGTGCTAGTCAGGTAAGTCAGTTGCATACTCTTAGTCTGCCAGAAGTTAGTGTTGCCTACAGCAGTCCCGGCCATAGGGGCCATGCTGGCGCACTCCAGACTAGAATTACATTTTGTGCTATGGGCATTTTCCCCCTAGAGATAGATTTCTTAAATTGTCTTTGTTGTGTATTGTTTGGAGAGGGCGGTATTTAACAGAACTGTGTGTGCATGCGTCTCCCTTCCTGTTTTTAAATGCCAGTTAGAATGCATTTCAACAACAAAACGGCATTTGGTTGAGGAGTCAAGGGAAGGCCAGTTTGGAGATGAAAGCCAAGACAGATGAAGGGTTTATCAGAAGTACTGTGCATAAATACCAGCTCTTTGGGGCCTGTTCTTTCATTAGATTAAGAATGTTCTATGCAGGGTGAGCGCCTTTCACCTCAGCACTAGGGCATGTGAATGTTAGATGTGTCTGACGTCACTCAGGCCTGTCGCATCAGCCCGACGCTCTGCCCTCCACACAGTGGGTCGACTGTGCTAGTCTACACGGAGCTGTTCTGCAACTTGCAATTTCCCCATTGCTGCTGTGCAGTCCGCATTATTTCCGATACTAGGTTGCAGAGCTCAGCCATGACTTGATCATGGAAATCACTGCTCTGAGAGCCCAGCTCACGGATCTAGAAGAGGAGACTCTGGATCTAAAACACCAGATTAGAAAAGAAGTCCAGGAGGAGTACAGAGAATTAGTGCAAGCTTTGTTTATGACCTGCTTACACATAAAGGTAAGTGTCTCACGTCTGAGATCCGGGAAGCCCCGCGGCTGCATACCAAGGGACCAATGACAGAATGGCCTTTGAGGTACCAAGAGGTTCTTGAGCCCCTGAAACTTCAAGTGAGGAGGTTTTGTTTGGTTGGGGGTTGGTTTGGTTGAGACATGGTCTTGCTAGGTAGTCCTGACTGGCCTGGAGCTTGCTGTGTGGTCCACGCTGAACTTAAAGTCAAAACGTTCCCCTGCTTGAGCCTCCCTTGTGCTGGGAGGCTAGATGTGCACCCCTGCAACTAGCCAAATAGAAATTTTTGCTGAAGAGAGACTTAGCAGTGAGTGGTTATTATTTTATTTTGCTTTGCTTTTGTGTGTGTGTGTTAGTATGCATATGTCACAATACACAGGTGGAAGTCAGAGAGAAACTTGCGGACACCAGTTCTTTCCTTCGCCCCCCCCCCCCCGTGGGTTCCAGGGATCAAACTCAGGCCGTCAGGCATGAGGGCAGGCACCTCCACCCCCTGAGTCATGTCAGCGGTCTGAGTTGTCATGATTCTTGCAGGATAGACACTGAGGCCTAAATAACTGAGTGCTTTGGTCCACAGCTGCGATCTAGCGGCTGTTGGAAAGAGGAGGTATTCTGCTTCAACTTCCCTCTGACGTCTATCGCTGTTATTTCAGTCGAGGAGACAACCTAGCGGGTGAGCAAAGGCCCTCAGAGCCCTGCTTGAGCAGAGGGACCTGAGAGCTTGCCGGGCAAGTCTGGAGTCTGAACTAGTTTCCGCAGATCTGAATCGCCATCCATATGCCCTTCTGCCTTTCTCCCTTATTTAGAATCCGGGAGCTACCAACCTTTCCACCAAGGGGCCACCCAGAGAGGAATGGCGGGACTCCCTTGTAAATTCACTGTGGAAGCTAGCTGCTGTTTAAAACTGAGAATCAGGGAAACGGATGTCCAGTGCCTAAAATGACTCATCAGGTCACTCTGCCCTATGGAGCTCAGTGCATGCCCACAATGTCCCAGTCTCTAGCTCTCTTCCCCAGCCCTCTTCTGCAGCACTGGGTAGTCTCTAGAGCCAGCCCCACTTAGTCCCTTACCTTCCACTCCTCCCTGGGGGTTCCAGGATAGACCCTACAGTTGTTTTATTAGCAGGAGACCCAGCGATGCTCTCTCTGCCTTTGTCCTCCAGGGAATATCAGAGATTCTGTTTACTTGCAAAATACAAATGCTTGCAAATACTCAAAGATCAAATTCAAAATGGCCTAGTGCTGCAAGAGGAGGCTATGGAAGTCAGCCTTTCCGGAGCAATCCTGCAGGCATAAAAAGAGAAAAATTGGACTCTCGGCTTCTCCCAGACGGCGGGAGTTTTACCAAATCCCCGGAAGTAGGGAATCCCTGTCTAACTCTTTGGCCCCAAGGCAATGACATTGTTCCCACTGGTAACCAGCAGTCAGGCTTCCTGACATAGTCTCTAAGTGGGCACTCTCCTGCCTTCCTCGCCCAGGAAGTGGTTCAGATATTAAAAAAATTAAAATGAAAGTGCCCATGTGTCTACTCATTAGCCCAGGTGCCACAATAAAATGCCCTAGATTGGGTAGCTAAAGCACAGGTGTTTGTTCTCTCACAGTTCTGGAAGCCAGGAGTCAGAGACCAGGGTAAGCAGGCAGACTGATACCTTCCTAGTCTAGAAAGAAGCCACCTTCCCCCTGTCGAAAGGAAGAAAAAGAGAAACCTCTGCTCTAACAGGGCACAGTCTCCCTGGGATAGGGACCCACCCCATGTCCTAATCTGAACCCCAGAAAGGTCTTCGATCACCAGACGTTGGAGGTTGAATAGGTGAACTTGGGAAGAGTTGCGATTCAGTTCACAGCACTGCGCCCGCAGTTAGGCTTACATAAGCGTTCCGTGTCATTGTCAGCCATCAGCCACCGCCAGTCAGAACAGCACCTCTCATACCCGGTGTCCACTGGAGCCTAAGGGGGCGGCCAGCCCGTCTTCTTCCGTCACTTATCTGTATTTAATCAAACTCCTCAGGTGTGGCCATCTACTGAGAGACTCATTAGATTCTGCTCTGAGCCAACCTGGGAGCCCAAACTCCACCTTTCCTAACTAACCTGATGCAGCCCGTAGATTGTCTCTCTGTTGCCTCCCCTGGCTCTACTCACCGTCCTTCTGGCTCAACGTGCCTTGGTGTTGACAAGCAAAGCGTGTCCTAGGACATAGGTGGCCAAAAGATGAAGCCCTGCAGATTAAAGCCAACCCTTCAGGGCCCCTCCTGTGCCTGCCTTGTAACTGTCGAGATGGAGGGCATTTTAATCCTGCCCTTCACACCGCACAAGCTCTCTGTACTCCCTTGACCTGAGTCTGCAATTTCAGGAGGCGCTGGATGAGAATCAGTTTAATTTGATCCAGAGAGTGTGTGAGCTCATCGGTGAAGTGAGAGCCGAAGGGACTGCCAACGTGAAGCAGCTCAAGAAAACCTGGGGCTCTGCCAGACCCGATGAAGGAACAAAAGAGAACACAGGCAAAGTGCGTGATCTCATACCACAGTTCTTTCCAAAGCCCGGCCCACCATTGACCCGCTTTGCATTCCAGAGGGGTCTCCCAGAAGCACTGTGGCGGACCTTTTTTTTTTTTTTTT
>NC_022034.1:27283142-27284508 GCF_000317375.1 Microtus ochrogaster | reverse complement strand
GGGAAACAGGATGATTGGGATAAAGGAAGGCTGGATAGGGGAGCACGGAAGCACAATTCTTAGTTAAGGGAGCCACCTTAGGGCTGGCAAGAGACTTGTGGCGGACCATTTAAAGGGATGCTGGGGCGGGCTGAGCTTCACAGGGTCACATCTCCTTGCGGAAGGCATGTTTCTGGTGTTAGTATCTGTTTTCTGGCGTTAAGAGCCACGCCCTTCTGGGAAAAAGGGCTGAGAGTGCCCTTTTCTAAAAGTAAGCCTTCCTGGCAGGAGCAGCTGCGCCCCTCGGAGCAGGACGACAGGGGCACCCTGGCTGCTGTAGTGTGCAAAGTGCGGAGCCTGGGCCGCTGGCGTCTGGCTGCACAGCAGGCTCATCTCAGAGGTCAGCTGAGCAAGGCAGAGAAGGTGAGTGTTGAAGAGAGCCCCTCTCTCACTCCCCACCCCCTCACTCCGCCCATACCCATGTGTAACACTTCTGGCCAGGCTGAGTGCAGCTGCCACACTGGTGGCAGGTGACAGGCCCAGCTATGCTAAAGACTCTGGCAACTGGCAATTGATCATTCCCCGCCCCCACCCAGAGAATAGGCAGACTTAGAGCCTTGGGATAAATAGAAAACAGCAAGGCAGAACCAGTCATGGCGATGAAAGGATGGTGCCTACGAAGGAGGAGAGATGGCAGGGAGTGTTTGTTAAGGGCTTGAGGCTGCTGACTTTGGTTTTACCTGTGATGGTCTGGGGAAAATCTGCTTTAAACACATCCAAAGCAAAGCACACATCGGGGATGGTCTGGAAAGTTGCACTTTCTCGAGATCTGGATTTACTCGAATCTGTGGCGCTTTCCATAACTAAGATCACATAAGCAATGGCCAGTCCGAGCTCTGCTCTAGGGGAGGCGGTAAAGAAGGACCTCTGTGAGATGGTAGCCGAGGCTTGAGACTAAAACCATAGAGAAGATGCTCGCTCCCTGTCTCGCTGTGTTTGCAGGAATCTATTCACAGCCAAAGAGAATGTGTGAGAATCCAGCTCATGGCAGAGCAAGAAGTGGGGTTACTACATCAACAGCTACGGGCTGCCAGGCAGGCCCTGGCCAAAGCTCAGACTGACAACAGGAAGCTGTGCCGGCAGCAGGATACCCAGGTATTTAGAGCCACTGAGTGTGGCCATGAGAAGGGACACTGTGGCCACTGGTAGCAGTTACAAGAGTCACCTAGTGTCTAGAATGTCATTGATGTGAGAAACACTGGAGTTAGTTCTCAAAGACACTCAGGACAAACGGCTAACCCAGGTGCCTACTAACATACCAAGGCAGGAGCACCCAGCATCGCAAGTACTTGGTACAGAACCCTGGCTCCTCTCAGCATCTGATGTA
>NC_022034.1:27255875-27282956 GCF_000317375.1 Microtus ochrogaster | reverse complement strand
TTCTTTCTTTCTTTCCTTTGTTTTATTTTATTTGATTTTGCCTCTATAACTCAGTCATTTTGGCTACATGGTCTCTTGGTTCTTGGCTCTCCCATGGTCCACTCTATTGTTCACTCTCTCCCCCTCCGCTCCCTCTCTCCAGCCCTGGTCTGCTGGTCGCGTTCAACCATGTTCAGGTGTTCAGCCGACTGCTTTCTCTCCCTGCTCCAGACTCTTCCGGATGCCTCTGGCTGTGCTCTCCCTGTAACTCCAATAAAAGCCTTCTCCTCAGCCTTACCTAGGAGCAGTCATGTCCTTATTTTCACTCAGCTGGAAGGAAGACAAATTCCAATTTGGCTTTTTCTTCCTCTTCGCCCTGACTTTCGCTTTTTCTTTGCCTCATGGAGGCAGAGTGACTTTCCAGCTCCCGCTCACTTCCATTCTCTTGCTTTAACTATGTAGAGTCTGGCTTCCCCAGAGATGTTTTGACAGTGAAGACAGAGCCCAAGTTAGAAGCACCCTCCCACACTGAAGCTTCAGTGACATGTCCTTGCCTGCTCAGAACTGAACCCAACAACTGCCGGCCCTCATGAGAAAGGCTTTATGGCAATGTGAATGTCGCTTGTGGTTCATATGAGTGTTTGGTGGGTACGAAGTTAGCATGAATATCATCATCTGATGCCCAGTACCCAGAAACTCAATTTCTTGACCTGGTAATGTTGTTGGGTGGGGCATTAGCACATCCTGGCTTTCGTTAGAGTTTGTTGTGGGTTCTGTTACCTATGACTGATGTCTCAGGGTTCATAGTAGAAGTGGCAGGTGAGCCTGGTGGTGGCGGTGCACGCCTTTAATCTCAGGACTTGGGAGGCAGAGGCAGGGGGATCTCTGTGAGCTCAAGGCCAGCTTGGTCTGCAGAGCGAGTTCCAGAACAAACAAATCCTGTCTCAAAACAAAACAAAAAAGGTGCCGGGTGAGACAAGATCCTAGGGTTCTCCCTGCTTACCGGTCCAGCAACCCAGGACCAAATAGTCAGGCTCTTGTCCCCAAAGCCACAGACCAGTGCAGGCAGCCTTGCTGAAAGAATGGCTGTTAGGGCTCCTAGCCTCAGCTACCTCTGTTACCCGCTGTTGATCTTTTTCTCTCTTGCCTTGGCCCTCCCTTGCTGCAGGCTCAACTGCTGAGGGAGTTGGAACACAGAGTGACTCAAGACTCTGTCACGCGGCAGCAGCTGGAGATCCTAAGAACATCTGGCATGGAGAAGCTCCTAGAAGATGTGGAGCAAAAGGAGCAAGAACTGCAGCTCCTGACAGAAGAGGCCCAGCGGGCTTTGAAAATGGGCCAGCTGCAGTGGAAGAAGATGGACAGAGACCTGCAGCAGGTGAGGACTGCTGGGCGCACCCCGCCCCAGGGGCCTATGGAACCTGAGGAGCCTGAGGAGCCAGCTGGCTTTCTGCAATGTTTGTAGTCCAGGCCGCTCACAGCAGGCTCTCCTGCTCTGTCAACTCCAGGCACACCAGGAAATGGTTCTATATTTCCACCCTGGGGCAATTGCTTGCTTCACTGTTTCTGGCTCAGAATTCCAGTGCCCTTGTGACGCCCCCTGAAATACAGGTTTCCATACAACTCTAACCTTTGAACTGGGGTCTTTTAGAAAACTTGCTCGAAAAGGACCAAGTATCTTAAAGCTGTGATAACAGGTTTTTACTCGCGTGTTTCTAGACATGCAGAGATTAAATGTGAAAAGCAAAGGTGGCTGGCAGACATAATTTTTATAACTACACCTCCCAGGGGAAATAGAGAGGGGTTATTATAATGCAGGTATGGATTAATTCAAGCCTCAGTAAGTAGACGGGAGAAGGTAATTGAATAAAACCTGACACAGACTGTGCTTCGCAGATATCCGTGGGTGAATAGAGCCTTAATTCATTCACTCGCGATCATATGAGACAGAAGAGCAATTTGAAAATGAAATTGAACTATTATTGGTCCAGGGTTTCAATGGCTCCAGGAGAAGTTTGGTGAGGAGAATTAAGTTGAATGGAGAGGATGCTAAACAAGCTACCTTCGAGGGGATCGAGAGAGGGGATCGAGATGAACTGCTGCCGAGTCAAAGAAAATTAGATTTTACACTTAGGACCTGGGCACGGCGGCTCATGTCTGTAATCTAGCACCAGAGACACCGAGGCATGAGGACTGCCATGAATTTGAAGTCAGTCTAAGCTACCCGAAACGCCAACCACAAAATTTACCTTTTGAGCCTTGGTTCTGTCCAACAATGGACAGTTCTATTGGGGCTGGTTCTCACTGACTCTTACAGAGGAGCTTGGCGATATGTATCTCATGGGCATGTTTTTAGGGCCTCTGCTGTCTAATAATCTTGAGAGGTCTGGGATTCCATGGAGTCTGCCCCAGGCAGGCACCAGGTAATAACCTTTTGGGTAACTCAGGGGTTTCGTCAGCCCAGGAAGCTACTTTTCCTCCCAAAGTTAGAAAACACTGATCCAGGTACTAATCTCCTAATGACTATTAATTAAACTTCTGCTGCCCAGCCCTTTGCTCCGCCAATGGCTGACTACGAGGAGCGGTCTAGTGTCCACATCCTCCAAGCCTGCTCATCCAAAACTAGCCACCTGTATTATATTTTTCTATTGGTGTGATAAAATACTTGACACAGGCCACTTAAGGGGGAAGTGCTTCTTCGGGCTCACAGTTTGAGGGGACACAGTCCATCGTGGCAGAAGAGTAAGGATCCTGATGGATCCCCCATCAGGAAGCAGAGAGAGAGAGAGTGTATGAAGAATAGAACCAGACTATCAAACCCGACTCCAGTGACCCACTTCCTCTGCAGAGTCTCTACTTCCTTAAGGTTCCACAATCTAAACCACACTGGGAACCGAGTGTGTCAACACATAAGCCTATATGAGACAGTTCAGATTCAAACTATAATCCTACATTAATTATTATTTGATCATTATTTAATTATTATCGTTGTTTCATGGCAGAGATTCTGAAGGCAATTAAAATAAATATTTTGAGTTTTCTCAATAAGCACATTTCCATCAAAACTGCTGGCTCTTTCTGAACTACCCCTCTCTCTCTCTGACAGCCCTTGTGTCCCTTGTGTGGGGCTTCTCAACCCCAAGTGGCAATTCTCAGCCAGCAAAAGGCCACCAGGAACTCCCCTGCCTCCACCCCGCCCATGGCCAGCAGTGTCTTCTTTGGCCTATCTTTAACCTCCACCTCCATGGGTGACTAATGACTGACTGACCAGACAATACCCTTTGCCTGACTGTGTCTGGACAGATCAGTTAGTGCCTAGGCTTTGGGATCCACCCCCAAGCTATAACTGGCTGGGTGACTTTGGCCCTCTTCATGACTTTTCTGAGTTAGTTTCTGCATTGGTGCAAAAGAGAAAACAATATACTAACTTCATAGGTTGTGGGGGAGAGCAAATACTCAAATCCAGGAAAAGCACTGATAGTTAACTTTCCCTGGGGTTAGTGTTTATGATCGTGATGGGATCATCAACACAAGACAAGCCTCAGAAACACAGATAGACCTGGCCTCAACCCTCTCTTTGACTGAGCGATTTTGGCCAAGGCATTGTGTACAAGGAGGGGCCTTAGTAAGTCTGCCTCTTCCCTCTGCTAGTACCTCTCAGATTTCCCTGACTTGGCTAGGAAGCCCTTGTTACGCTTCTTCCAGCTCCTCTTCCACCCCTACTCCCTGTGACACCCCCACCCCACCCCCGCCCCAGCATGCCTGGAGCACGAGGGCCTGACATACATGCCTAGCATTCATGGGACTATGGACCTGCTTTACGTGACAATGCCCTGCTAACTGAAAGTTCTGAGGAGCTACTGAGATCTAAACTATATTTGGGGGGACCCCACACCAGTCAACTCATGGCCACAGTTACTGGTATGGAGGGCTTTCTGTTTAGATTTAAAACCCACAGGACTGTATTTTAAAGCTTTTCCTAGAGGTGGGCTGGAGGTGTATGTCAGCTCATAAGAGTGCTGGCCTGGTGGGCATGAAGCCTTGAGTTTGACCCATAGCACCGCTTAGACTCATGGAACTGTGATCCATCACTTGGGAGGCAGAAGCAGAATCAGGAGTTTGAAGCCAGCCTACGCTACATGAGATCCTGTCTCCAAAATCAAGATAGGCAGGCAGGCAGGCAGACACACACACACAGGCACAGAGAGAAAGAGAGAGAGAGAGAGAGAGAGAGAGAGAGAGAGAGAGAGAGAGAATTACCATAAACTTGATGGTTGAAAATAAACATTTATTTATCACACTTAAATCTGAAAATGAGATCTTAGCCAGATTGGATTCTTTCAGAAGTTGTAAAAAAGAAAAAAAAAAAAGTCTGTCCCATGTCCCCTCTAGTTTTGGGTGGTGGTTGGTATTTCCCTGGCCTTCTTCCCTTTGGCGGTCCAGCCCTCCAATTCCTGCTTGGTATGCAGTGACCTTGTTGTCAGAGTTAAAAGCAATTAGGGGCTAGATTTTAAAAGAGAAATACTTGTGATTTGTGCAGATGGGAAACACTTTGGATCCTCCCCTTGCCTGCCTAGGGATGCTAGGTCAGTGTGCAAAGGGAGAACTGGCCAGGGCAATATTGCAGCTGCAGGGAGAAGATTTTTCCCAGACATGGACGCACAAATAGGTAAATAGATACAACAATGAGTAAATGTTAGTTTTTAGAGAAGCACAAAGTCGTAAGTATAAAGTGATTATAAAGTAAGGATTCCACCGATGGCTTCTGGTCCTCTTTATTTAATTCAGTTTACTTTAGCTGTTCCTTCCCAGGAACACAAACTCAGGCCTGTGTTCAGCCTATGCAGGACCCTGAAGACTGACTGCTTCTCATGGGATAGCCTTGAACCCATACTCTCCCTCATGGGGTAGCCTTGGACCCACATTCTCCCTCAAAAGTCACCTGGGAGCCAAAGGAACTCAAAAAGCACCACAAAGGATCCCGCTTCCCACCCTCTCGCCTCAGATGAGAAGCCAGCTTGCCCAGGAGCGTAGTATGAAGCTGGATGCCTTCCAACGCGTGCGGGAGCTACAGAGTCAGCTTCATGACACGGAGCAGCCACCTCTCCAGATGGGCTGCCCAGCTGGTAGGTGCACCTTCCTCTGGCTAGAAGGACCACCCAGTCTTGGGGACATTAGTTGAAAGGGGACCTCCATGACTCCAAGACAGGGTAACAGCCCAAGGCCAGGCGTGGGCTCTTCATGAATGTGGGCTGAATGGATAACATATGGATTTAAAACAAAAAAACCTTCTCGGATTTGCGTTGTTATCTACTCTCATCCAGTCATGGCTGGTCAGAGCATGTAAAATACCACTTGAAGAACAGTAAGCGTCGCATTGCTTGCTGGAGCGTCTTGGTGGTCTGTGGTACCAATGACCACATTTCTAGGGTGTTATTCATAAAGTACATTATGATTGCTGGGTGCTGGGAGCTCAGGGCTCCTGCAGAGATGTCCATCAGAGTAGTCCTCTGGGCAGCATGGCGACAGACCCCAGAGCCACTCTCAGTTGGCTTGAGTGCTGAATGAATTCCAGATTGACCACAAATATCACCAAATGCTGCTGACCACGCGTGGGTCATTGCTGGGGCCAGTCAAGCTCTCTCTTTGTCTCTCATCCGTCACGTAGATTGGTTGAATGCGCAGGCTTTGGAGGGGGACCACCAGATCCCTGTTACTGCTAGCTGTGTAACTTTACGTAGCTTGATTGCTCGCCACACAGTAAAATGTGAATAAACCTCCATGACTTATTCTAGAACACCCCTCTTATACTTAGGGGGATCTTTTGTCAGTCAGGAATTGCACAAGATGGGTACTACACTTTCATACACGTGTGTAGTTCTTTATCTGGGTTTCCTTTTGGCTGTTTGCCAACATGAGTGAGCTGAGGAAATACAGTCTTTCCCAAGCGGACAGTCGAGTGAGTCCAGGCTCACTAGGAACAGAGCTGGACTTGTTCCTGAAACCCACGGATCCTCCTCCTTGACTCTGCGCTTGCCTTGCCCTTGAAGCGGGCCTGCCATAGCCTAACCCAGCCCTAAGATGGAGTCCTGTTGTGACCACTGCCGCCAAGCAGTTCTACATGCCTTATGCTGGGGACTTTTTTCCCTCTCCCCCCTCTCTACTTCTCTCCCACCAGATGTTTTTGTAATTCCTTCTGGGCAATGTCTCCTAGAGAGCTGCCATCCAGGACCCCCAATATTTGCATAGTTATGGAGAAGAGCCAGAATGAGGTGCTCAGGTGGTCCCTCCTTTTTAAGTTGAGGGAGGGCTCTTTTCTAGTAGAAAAAGAACTTACTTTGGGCTTCAGGCCTAGCAGATACCCCCCAACAGGTGAAGGCGTTTTGTAGCTTCACCTGTTTTGACACACGGGCCGAAAACCAAGAATTGAATCTTTAAACTGTGCTTTATCCACAGAGCCAGCAATCTGAGAAGATATTGAATTAATACGTTAGAGATCTGTCTTTGGTCTCAGCACGGGCAGCAGATTGCATGGGGATGGGGGCAAAGGCAGCCAATCTTTGCAAAGTTTCCCCTTGCCCCTCTAGTCAGGTGATCAGTCTTGTCTTCCAAGTCTGTGGTCTGGCACTTTTCTCCTTATTGTCTCCTCTCTGCAGGGGCGGGGTGACAGACGTAAAGGCCACCGAGTCTAGCTTACCTAGATTGAAAGTTAACTCAGAACAAACAAGCCGCTGACAGTGCGCAGCCGTACTCCTTCCTGCAGAGAGGAAGTACAGATGTGCACTTGAGGCAGGCAGGTACGGGGACCGGGCACCCTCCTCATCTAACCATTCTTGTTCTAGGCACACACCCCTCTTCAAACAGTTCCCCTAGCAACCTCAGAGCTCCTCCTACATGGGACTACACATCCAGTAATGTTTCTCCGCCTCTAAGAATAACCAAATGTTAACAGTTTCTGTTTGAATGTGTTCTCGATATATTCTGGTAGGAGACCGCCCGAGTCAGCCTAAGATGGGTTTGGGTGCATGCACTGTAACTCACACTGTGCCCTCAAAGTGAACTCTTGGGGAGATTACCCTACTTATCATCTGATGCTTATGCAATCAGGTGTGTATGTGATGGTAAGATGCATGATGGGAAAGGATTGTCCATAATATGAGAAATGATTATAGGACCTAATCTATTGGTCAAAATACAGAACCTGCTGGTCAGGGGTGGCGCATGCCTTTAATCCCAACACTCTGAATGCAGAGGAAGGTGGATCTCTGAGTTCAAGGCCAGCCTGGTGTACAGAGTGAGTTCTTAAGAATCAGCCTCCTCCTTCTCTTTAGCCCTATACAAGGAAACCATAAACAGTAACTGGGACCTTGGCATAACCTCCTTTATGTGGTCGGCTGTCAGTCTTGATAGGAGGGGCCCTTTCTTATCTGGGTTTTGCCTTGCTTAGAACAAAGCTGTCTTGCTACTTCTGCAAATCCGTGTCATTCCCCTGTTCCAATCCTTCAAAAAAGAGCCCAAAGCCTGGAAACCCCTGGCACGACCTCCCGCCACAGGTCAGATGTGGTTTGGCTGTGTGAGGTAGTCCCTACAGTGCAAACCCGAGAGTGGGTGGGACCTTTAAGGGGTGGAGCTTAGCTTGGAGGGTCTTTGGTTACTGTGGTGCTGCCCTCAAAAAGGATTTAGGAAGGTCCTGTGGAGCCCCTTGTTCCCTGGGAGTTGACTCTCCTGATTGTGGCTTCGTAGTCTTGTTGATAAAAGAATTTAAAAGCAGACTCAGAAAGATGAAGAAATATTTTGTTTGAATTTGAGAGGGAAATAACAACAGGGAGGATAGCAGCCAGTCTCAGCAACAGCTGTGAGGGAGGAGATGGAGGAGAGCTGTCTTCTGAGTTCGGGTCCAGGGAAGCAGGCTTTCTCAACAGCAGAGGCCAGGAAGCAGCTGCAGGGGACAGGACTGTGGCGGCTGGTATCTGGGCAAAGAGGAAGAACCGTGAGAGTATGGGGGAAGCGTGTTAGGATTTTGACCAATAGAGAAGGGATTAAAAAGAAGGAAAAGAAAAGTTTTGTTCCTTTTAGTTAGATTTTAGAAAGACAGGCAGGTTTCGTGTAAAGACTTATAAGTGCCTGCTCTGGGGGAGTGGTCTCTGGTGTGTAAGTAGCCATGTCTTCTTCCTAGGGAGGTAAGTATTCCTCCAGTCTGCTTAGCACGTCTGTCTTCAGCATTCCTGAAGGGTGACTTTCTGGCTAGTTGGCTGACAGACCCATTAAGATTAATTCTTAAGGAAAAGACAAAAGAACCTATAATTTGGGGGTGGGTTAGAATATCATTTCTTCACCCGCGGATAGAGGAAAAGCTCAGGTCCTATTATTTTGATGGGGGGATTTTCCTCTAATAGGGCCTAGCAAAGCCCTGCTACCACCCTTTCATGTGGTGATTTAAATCTTAAGGATGGACAAGACTGACTACAAGATTCAAATCCATATTCAGCAGCCCCCAAGCCTCCCAGTGTCACCCAGCTCCCTAACAAACTGAAGCCTGGGTGAGGCCGCTAGCAGGGTGGACCTGATCCTGGGCTCACTCCCTGGCTTCAGCTCCCTACCTCCCTATGCTGTCTTTTCCTCCCTTGAGGGTTCATTCATTGAGCCTGGACCAGTTGAGTGCCCACCTACCTCACCCACCCCTCCCCATCTCCTGAACCGGGACTTTGATCCTCCCAAACTGTGACCCAAATCAACCTCTTCTCTTTATAGTGTTAGCGGTCCTCTGATACTTTATTATAGCCATGAAAACCCAAGCAATCCCAGTGGACAGCATCCTGTCCACGCTTCCTCCTCGGGAGTTTTGAGCAACCCTTTCCCTTTCCTATCTCCACCCTCGTATTTCCTGTCCATTGAGGGTCCTGGCGGACAGTCCTTTAGGATGTATCACCCAGGAGGGATCTTGCAACAGCTAACAATTATGTATCGTTCATGTATGTGTAAAGGTCATAAAATCTACTAAAATAAAAGCCTTCATTGAAGCCGGGTTTGATGGCTTATACCTGTAATCCTGGCCCACAGCCCCAGTGCTCGGCCTATCCCATCACTGAAGGCAGGAAGGACTGAAGAGTGTGGTGCTGGCCAGTCTGAGCTAACCAAAAACAACAGCCAAACAAACTTGAAAAACCTCCTCCCAGGACCCTATTCGCCAGCCTTTTCCTGCTCATCGTCAAGCTTCTTTACAGAGTTACCTATAAACGGGGCTGGAGAGATGGCTTCGGGGTTAAGAGCACACTGACTGCTTTCCAGAGGATCTGGTTCAATTCCCAGCACCCATATGACAGTTCGTAATAAAAAATTAAAAAATTGAAGCGGGGTGGGGGGGCGAGTTACCTGTGATCACTGTTAATTCATTCTACCTAGCTTAGGGCTCACATCCATCAGGGAGAGGGGAAGGAGAAACCCACAGAGGGAATGCTCTGTGTTAAACTGGGCTCTGCACACTGCAGACAGAGATCTACTTTCTTTTCCTTTGTCTTTATAGGGCTTACACCCCAGACCCACCGCTCCCTAAACTCTGCTGCTGCATTATCCAGATGCTCCCACCAGCGGTTTCCAAAGACTAATCTTCTTGGCAATAAAATGGCAAGAAGGATTCAAAGGCCAAAGACAGTGAGTGATGCTGAGCTTGCTTATACGTAGGAAACAAGAAGACTTTATACCTGGTATATACGTCTAGGGTAATTTCAAACTTATATTAGGAAAATTCTACATCCGGATGTTAGCCAGGTAGCTTGGATCTCTTTTACAGTTTTAGTGTTGAAATAAGCCCAGGGCCCTTTCTGAATTACAGACCACTCAATGGCTCTGGAAATCAGTACCAGAACCTTGCTGGATTCTCTTTGAGTTTCTTCTTTAATCATCGACAATAATTATTAATATCCGGTCCCTCATCTAATTTCCCCCTGCCTTCCTCTTTCATTTATTTGTTTGTTTGTTATTGTATGTCATATACATACCATGTATGTTCCAGCATGTGCATATGGAGATCAGGGGACAAATTGAAGGAGTTATTTCTCTCTTTCTACCATTTTGGTTCTGGGGATTAAACTCAGGCCATCAAGTTTGGCAGCAAACACCTCAATCTGTTGAGCTTTCTCACAGATCCCCAAAATTTCCTTTGATTTTTCAATTGGCAGTCTAGGTCTGGATGGAAGTTCATTGCAGCATTTAAAATATACGGTTAAGAAAGGGTAGGGAGGCTGGGGGGTGATGGCACACGCCTTTAATTCCAGCACTTGGGAGGCAGTGGCAAGTTCGAGGCCAGCCTGGTTTATAGGAGCTAGTTCCAGGACAGGCTTGATAGCTACAGAGAAACCCTGTCTTGGAAAACAGACAAACAAACAAAAACAAACAAGAAAGGAAGGAAGGAAGGAAGGAAGGAAGGAAGGAAGGAAGGAAGGAAGGAAGGAAGGAAAGAAGGAAGGAAAAGGAAGGAAGGAAGGAGATGGGAATCAATGAAACCTTACCAAATCAGGGTCATGTTACTATGGTTACCAAATCAGGGCCGTGTTACTATGGTTACCAAATCAGGGCCATCACTCCACTCCTCAGGGTGTGCAATCATCTTTCCCTAACATGTGAAATTCTAGTAGAGCTGTCCTTCGGCATCCATGAGGAGTTGGTTCTAGGACCCCCATGGGTACCAAAGCCTCCAGGTGCTTAAGTTCCTTACACAGAATAGTGTAGCATTTACATGCAATCTACACACAACCTCCTATATACTTTAAATCACCTCTTGATTACTTATAATGTTGAAACAGTGCAAATAATTGTTATATCACTTACGGAATGTAGACAGAAAAAAGTCTGTGCACTCAGTACGAATTTTATCTTTTCCCAATATTTTTTTGGTCTGTGGTTGGCTGAGTCCATGCGTACAGTATGGAGGAAAAGAAGTACCTTTGCTTGTAAAAGCCTTTTACCAAGAGAAGACTGCCATGTGCGAAGGAAAACAAGACATTTCACAGTTCAGCCCATCTTCACGTCACTTCTGAAAGCTCTGAGTACTTTGGGGGTGTTGCGGGTCCTAACTCTTGTGGTGGAAGAGGCTAACTAGCTAAGTGCATTGACGGAGACCCACTGGACGTGAGAAACCTGGCAGGGTAAGGGACTAGGGCTAACTGTTGGCTACTGCCAAATAAACCCTACTAAGATACTAAAATAATAAACCCTACAGTCAAGTATCTTGTGGTTTCACGAACGTGGGTACAAATAGGGATCCCCAAGCAGAAGATATGAAGGCAAGGCAACACCCAGCCTGAGCTCAAGCCACTCCAAGCCTGTCCATGATGTGACTTCCTAAGAAGGTGTGGAGATAAGACAGACAACCTGACAGGTCTGACAGACAGGACACACATGTGACTGTGATATATGCACAGAGATGTTCTACAAAGATGGCGCAGTGCTGACGTTAATGACAGAGCCCCGAGGAGTGTTTAGGCTGCTCCAGGTCAGCAGGTCTTCTCGTCCCCACCCGGAGCGCCTTTCCCCTGACTTTATGACGAGCCTGCCAAAGGCCGCCTTCCTAGAGCCAGTGCTGTTGGTCTTGGCGGTAGCAGTGCCCCTTGCTATGCTATAAGAATCCTTCAGCGGCAGGGCAGGGGTGGAGCAGGCCTTTAATTCCTGCACTGGGGCAAGAGCAGGGAGACAGGCGGATCTCTGTGTTTGAGGCCAGCCTGGTCTACAGAGCTAGTTCCAGGGCAGCCAGGGCTATACAGACAGACCCTGTCTCAAAAACCAAACCAAAACAAAAACAAAAAATATCATTTGCCACCTTTAAAAAAAATAGCCTTATCATCAACTTGATATTCCAGGTACCAATTAAGCAGAAAAAAAGGATTGATGATAGTTCTCTACCCAATGTGGCAGAAAATGCTCAACTTACAACTTTTCCAGTCCAAACAGCTCCATCCAGGATTTCATTCAGAACTGAGAGGTAATCTTTTTTGTGTGGATCTATTGTATTTCTGCATGCATCTAGATGGATAAAGATAGCTCCAGCTCTATCAAACTTTCCATCCGGCTTTTCTTCGCAGTATGTGGCAGACGGTATCGAAGAACTGAGATGAAGTCATCTAGAGTGTCCAGATGAAGCCGGATTTTGGTCCCAGATTTGAAACCTTTCAAGCACTGGTTTGCATTCTACAAGTTCTCTCAGGCTCCTGGTTGCCCAGAAGTCTCTCTGCTTGAGTTTTGAGTAACAAAGTAGGCAGGGTGGTCCAAGACAGAGGGCCCTGATGCTGAGCTGTCCTTACTAAGAAGTCAAGGCTCAGGCCTGGTGCTGGCGGTTCTTAGGGCCCCATTCAGTTCCAGCTCTCACGTGGTAGCTCACAGTTATCTGTAACTCTAGTTCCAGAGGACCTGATGCTGTCTTCTGGCCTCCATGGGTACTGGGCATGCATGTGGTATACATACATACATGCAGGCAAACATACACATAAAATAAAAATAAATCTTTTCAAAGGCATGTTATTAAAAGTGAAAAATCATTGTAGTACTCAATAAAGATTCATCCAAACAAATTTCAAAGCATTTTTTATTTTACTTAAATGTGTCATCCTTTCTTAATAATCTTTTCATTTCTTCCTGCAAATGCTAAAACTCTGTTTTATTAAGTGTTTTATAAAAAGATTTATTTTATTTTATGTGTATGAGTGTTTTGCATGCATGTATGTATGAGCACCACATTCATGCCTGGTGCCAGAAAAGTCCGAAGAGGTCATCGCATTGGCTGGGACTGGAGTCGCAGATGGAGGAGGTGCTAGGAATCAAATATGAGCCTTCTGCAAGAGAAGGGCTCTTAACCACTGAGCCAATTCCCCAGTCTACTTTAGTAAAGCCTTAATTCAATTCCTTTTCTTGTTCAGACTAGAGAATCTATCTTGGGTAAGAAAGAGATGAATGGATCAAAATAGACCAAAGAAACATATTTGCATGCATAAATTTATACCTTGCCATAGCCAGATCTCAGATGTATCTCCCAAAGGTCCACTGTGCTGGGAAGATGACTCATGATGTAGTCATCTGGGACAAGGGACAAGCAATTGAAAAACTGCCTGCATTAGATTATCCTACGGGCATATCTAGAGGGCGTTTTCGTGATTATTGATTGATGTGGGAGAATCCAGCCCACTGTGAGCAGTGCCGCCCCTGCTAGCAGGCGGAGCAAGCCATGGAAAGCTATCTAGTGAACGGTGTGCCTCCGACTTAAGCTCCAGCCTTGGCTTCCCTTGGCTTCCCTCGGGATGGTCTGTAACCATTAGCCAAATATATGGTTTCCTCCCCAGCTTATTTTAGCCAGTGTTTTCACAATAGAGAGGTGCACAGCTGGACTCTGGGCAAGCTAGGTGATGGCTACTCATTTCCTACTCTGTCAAAAAGATAAAAGTTACAAGTTGACTAATTTGTGCAGACTTTGAAGGAGCAGAGAGTCAGAGAGGAAAGCTCAGATAACTGGTAGCGGTGTGACCACCAGGGTATGTTTCAGGCCACTTCAAAGAAGGGTGCAGTTGCTGAAGAGATTAGCAACCATATAAAGGCTACACAGCCATCCATACATGCGAGTGCTCAGTTGGTGGGGAGCAGAACTCTTTGACAGGATTAGGTGGTGTGGCCTTGTGGAGCCTGCCGCTACACTTCCTGCCACGATGGTGAGAATGGACTAAGTCTCCAAAGTGTAAGAAAGCCCCAATTAGATATTCTCCTTTATAAGCGTCACCATGGTCATGGTGTCTCTCCCAGCAATGGAGCTCTGACTAAGAAGTGGTGAGGCTGACTAAGCAGCCACGCGTAGCTTCTGTGTAAGTACTAGGGATCTAAACTAGGTCCTCATGCTTGCCCTTGTACAGTGCACACCTTTAATCCCAGTGCCAGGAGACAGGAGGAGCCCAGGGACTCACTGGTCAGCCAGGCTAGCCAATCAGGGAAGGTTCAAGCTCAGTGAGAATGGTCCTGTCTCAAAAAAGAAGGTGGAGAACAATTGAAAAAGACATCTGAGATTGACCTCTGGCCTCCATCCACAGACTCAAACATTCCTGTAAACACACACACACACACACACACACACACACACACACACACACATATACAGAGAGAGAGAGAGACAGACAGACAGACAGACAGATAGAGAGACAGAGAGAGAGACAGAGAAGTATTTACTATGGGAATGTCATGAAGAGACACCATGACCAAGGCAGCTCTTATAAAGGACACCATTTAATTGGGGCTGGCTTACAGTTTCAGAGGTTTAGTTCATTGTCACCCTGGCAGGGAGCATGGCAGCACGCAGGCAGATGTGATTCTGGAGAAGTAGCTGAGAATGCTACATCTGGATCTGTAGACAGAAGGAAGAGGGAGCTCCTGGGCTTGGCAGGGGCTTCTGAAATCTCAAACCCCACCCCTAATGACACACATTCTCCAACAAGGCCATACCTCCATACCCTTTCAAACAGTGCCACTCTTTGGTGACGAAGCATCCAAATCTATGAGCCTATGGAAGCCCTTATTCTCATCCAAATCACAATGATGAGTAAAGCAACCACGGGGACTTGGTAGTGTTGGCAGAAGCATTATGGGCAAGGGGGGCAAGTCTTATCCAGAATATGTACTTGTTAGGGAAGATTCATCTCTGGCCCCTTCTTAATGAAAAAAAGTCTAATACAGTCAGCCTGCTGCCAGACATACAATTGTTTCCCACGGAGTTGACACCTACTCGGTAATGTCCAGGCAAATGAGAAGCTCTGCCTCTGCTGGGGAGATGGCTCAGCGGGTAGGATGTGCATGAGGACCTGAGTCCAGATCACCAGAATGTACATAAAGCCAGGTGTGCTCGTGCACACCTGTAATTCCAGCTCTCCTACAGTGAAACGGAGGATGGAGACAGGCATCAGATGAGTCAGAGATGGGTAGACCATACCTTGATTGGGATGCTAGCTATGAATAACTCTTGCCCACTACATTTTTAAACCTCACGCCAAGACCCCAAAGATGGGGTTTGCAGGGAGGCGTCACTGTATCTCTCTGTTCCTTTTCCCAGTGTGGCCACACTGAATAAACCTCCTTTTTATTATTGTTTGCTCGACTGGCTTAAAGACAGGTGGCTAAACCCAGCTTATTGAGGCTACCAGGGTCCAGGCTTTTACCTTTAATTACTGCTAACATTGGTTGCAGCAATAACAAAAATGTAGCTAATATAGAAAACTGGTACCCAAAGTGGGATTATTGTTTTAAGAAACCTGTTATTCTTGGGCTTTGAACTGTTTTGTGGGACCAATGTCTGGAGCTGTGGGCTACAGAAGCCTAGAAGGCTGTCAGCACAGTTGAAGGGGTGAATTTGGGTAGGGGGTTGAAAGACCAGAGTACAATGAAATGAGTACAGTACTGCCTGAGCTCATGAGGCTTCAGAGGGGAGCAAGGAGTCTTGGGAACTGAGCTGGAAGGTCATTTGTCCATTCTGGCCTAGAATCGGACTGCAGTCTGCCCATGTCCTGAAGAATAAAGCTGAATTCAAAAGTAATGGACTAAGTAATTGTCTTAGCTTTTGTTCTACTTGCTGTAAAGAGACACCATGACCAACGTAACTTACAAAAGAAAGCATTTAATTGGGAGATTGTTTATGGTTTCAGGGTGAGTCCATGGCCATCATGGTGAGGGGGGCACGGATGCAGGCAAGCACGGATGTGGGCAAGCACGGATGCGGGCAAGCATGGATGGTGCTGCAGCAGGAGCTGAGAGCTTACATCTGCTATACAAGCAGCAGGCAGAGATGGAGCAGGGGATCCTGGGCCTGACAGGTTTTTTAAAACCTCAACACTCACCTCCAGTGACACACCTCCTCCTCCAACAAGGCCACACCTCCTAGATTTTCCTAAACAGTCCTCCAACTGGTAACCAAACATTCAACTATATGAGCCTATGAGA
The DNA here is from genome assembly GCF_000317375.1 of Microtus ochrogaster. Classification (NCBI taxonomy): domain Eukaryota; kingdom Metazoa; phylum Chordata; class Mammalia; order Rodentia; family Cricetidae; genus Microtus; species Microtus ochrogaster. The sequence continues at coordinate 27,267,017 of NC_022034.1, read as the reverse complement.
GCCATTCTTATTTAAACTGCTACAGCTGTTTAGAGTGAGGATTTCAAACCAGCGTAGGACCTAGACTGTAAAATGTTATACGAAAAGTACAGTCTGCCAAGGAAAGGGGTACGACCAAATTTACAGAAGCCAGTAAGTTTAGTACAGAGAGCAGCTGTAACTCCTCAAGAGATTTGTACCATAAAACAGAAATCTTGTGTTCTACATTGGGACAACAGGAATGGCGCTCTAAAAGCAAGAATCCCCTCCTCCCATGAAGACTTCATTTTGTGAAAACACAAACTCATTGGGAAGGAGAGAACTTGATGTGAGAATATTCCTGAAGGGGTTCCCTGAATATTCCTGAAGGGGTTCCCTGAATATTCCTGAAGGGGTTCCCTGCCAGAACTTGATGTGAGAATATTCCTGAAGGGGTTCCCTGCCAGAACTTGATGTGAGAATATTCCTGAAGGGGTTCCCTGCCAGAAAGCAACCTCGGTGGAGATCATCACAGCTGTGGTAAAAGGCGCCAGACCACGTCTCAAATTTGTGCAGAACTTAGCAGCACAGATTACACTGCTTTAAAGACAAGCACAGTCCAGTTATGTGGTACATGCAGGCCCACACCGATGTCCACGGAAGCTGCTGAGGCCAAGCAAAGCCTGTGAAGAGGAGATGATACAGAGACCAAGACACCCTGTGTGAAACCGTGAGGAGGAAGTGGAAGCTGGGACAGACCTGCTTGTTTCCTGTTATGTGATAAAATACTGACCAAAAGCAATTTGGAGGGGAGGATTTGACCTACAACTTCCAGGTCATAGGCCATCAGGAAAAGTCAAGGCATGGACCTGCTGTAGAAACCATGGGAGAATATTGCTTGCTGGCTCGCTCCTGGGTTCATGCTTACTTAGCTTTCGTAGACAGCCAGGGCCGTCTGGCCAGGGGATGGTGCTGCCCACAGTGGGCTGGGCCCTACTATAATTAACAAGTCAATCTCTCACAGATATTCCTACAGGCTGATCTGATCTGGGCAATTTCTCAATTGAGATGCCCTTCTCAGGTGACTCTAGGCTGCGTCAAGCTGACAGTTAAAGCTCAGTAGGACAAGACTCTATGATATTGGAGATATGCAGCAATTTCCTCTGAGTACAACATCCCATGGTGGAATGAGCCTCCCTAAGATAAAAGAAGTTCCATCTTAATCTGTTTTATACTAGAACGCTGGTTCGCAATCTGTATGCTGCGAGTCCTCTGGAAGTCGAACAAGCCTTTCATGGGGGTTGCATATCAGATATTCTGAATATCAGATAGCTACAATTCATAACGGTAGCAAAGTTACAGTTATGAAGTAGCAATGAAAGTAACTGTAAAGGTTGGGGGTCATCACCACATGAAGAACTGTATTACAGGGTTGCAGCTTTAGGAAGGGCTAAGAACCACTGTCCTAGAGGGAGGCTCCCAGGAAACAGGAAACAACTCTGAGTTCCTGAAGCATTTCACCTGACCCCCACCAAGGCTGTAAGCAGTACTGTTGAGAAGGAGGCTCTCCAGCCTGTCAACTGCCTGCACATCACACAGGACTAGAGGATGACAGCTATTGTGGGTCAGCACCCGAGATGGAGTTGGCTGTTCAGTGATGCAGCTGTTTGAGTCATCTCTGGTCTCATAGTAACTTGTCACCAACTCTCCAAATTCACAGCTTTATTCCTATGAACTTTGACATAACAATCAACACCATCTGAGGTAAGCAGACCTTTGATCACCTCTCCCCAGGAAGTGCTCACTGCACAAGATGCCGAACATGCACCAAAGAAAGCTACAGGGATGGAGTGGAGATGGACCAAAAGATGCTATGTGTACTACAGTTGCCAGGCTCGAGGCAGAGCTACTCAAGCCCACTGGAGCCCAGATGTCATCAAAAGCTCCAGATACTGAGCATGGAACTGCAGTCTTTCGCAGCTGAGTTTGTCTTGCTTTGGTCAAGTCTATCCTGGCTATCTTCCCATTCCTCCCTTTTGGAATGCAAGGGTTTACTGTGCCAGTGTGTGTTAGAAGTTATGTGTTTTGATTTTACAGGGCTCATGATCAAAGAGACTGCCTTAAGTCTGAGAACAGACTTTAAAATAGAAGTGTTCATACTGATAAGGCCATAGGGCACTTATGAAATGGGACTGAATCATCTTTATGAGATGTCCATGAGCTTATGAGGGTCAAGGGTGGGATGTAATGGTTTATTGACAGTTTGTGGCGGTTAACTTTGTCAACCTGACAGGACTTTAGGATTACCTACGAGACTTAACCTCTAGGTATTGCCTAAGAGACATAGGAAGCTCCAAAGAGATTGTAAAGATCCACTTAAAGAGTACTTTGAAAAAGAATCGCGAGCCAGGAGTGGTGGGGCACAGCACCATTATTTAATCCCAGTGCTTAGAGAAGCATGCAGATCTGAGTTTCATGCCAGAGCTACAAAGTGAGATCCTGTTTCAACCCTGCCACCCTCCTACCACCCCCAAAAAGGAGGAAAATCTAATGAGTTTCTGTATTCCCTTCTCTGCTTTCTGGGCTACTGATAACTAAACAGTTCCCGCTCCCGTGCCTTCTCTACATCCCAAGGTGTGAACAAGAACAAGCCTTCAAGTTGCTTCTGTCAGTTTTGTTCACAGCAATAAAAAGGTTAATACACATGCATTTATGTATTGCTTGAATAGCTAAAAGTTAGAACATAAGAATTCTTTCTCTCTCTGAGACAATATCTCATGTAGTCCAAGCTACTCAAGCCACTGTATAGGGCTGCTTTGAACCAATCCATTGCCTCTACCTCCCACGTGGTCAGGTAAGAGAACATGTGGCTGTCTTTCACTTTCCATCCAAACAAAGTAAGATTATATATATATATATTCACAAAAAGCGAGCATGTGAACAAAGCATACGAATGAGTGGTTTCTGGAGAAATGATCAAATACAGATGCTTCTGCACATGGTCCAGCAGAACCAGACTTCGTATGGCAGCATACGGCCTGATGCTCTAAACACAAGTCAAGTTTCATTTCTCATGCACTCTGAAGTAAAGAGCAGGATGTGGCTAGCAAGATGGCTCAATCTCTGGAACCCACAGAGATGAAAGGAGACCCAACTCCACAAAAGCTGTCTCTGACCCACACCTAACTCTCTCTCGCTCACTCTTGGTTAAGGTAAGTTTGGAGGGGGGATGTCCCTTTTAGCCTCTGTCCAGCTATCGTTTCTAAGGTTAGAATCCATAACCTTTAGGAACCATATACTAGCTTACAGAACACAAAAACAGTAGACAACCAAGCCTCAAATGGACAGGTAAGGCAAATACAACAACGTTAAATTTTATAATCAAAATGTGACACTTTTGATCAATAAAGAGACTAATTCAATAAACATGTATTTATTTAAATCAGTTTGGTACACATACAGATTAGTTTTATAGTTTTTATTGAACTCAAATAGAAACTTCTAAGTACAGCAGTGTCTGCTTGTGCAGCAAGTACAGTAAAGGTAAAATAAAGTATTTGACAGAACTCGATCTTCAGGACAAATCAGATGAAAACTCTGAAAAGGTTTCTATATACCTTCTGGATTAAAAAAAAAACCCAAAAATCATTAATGGCTCAAAATACTACCTTACTAAACAAAGGTGGGAAAGAGTGATGGCAGCTGTGAATTCTGTAGCAAGAGCTTATGTAGAGATTTGCAAAACGTCACTAACTGTCTATGATGTTAGAGCAGTGCTCAAAACTACAGGAGTTTCAAATTAAGTTACATTCTCAGAGAACTTGCTACATGTGCTGACATTTATATGGGGCAAGGAAGTCACACAGAGGTAAATGACAATTACACCAATTTTGCCACCTTATAAGGAATGAAAATTCTGTGTATTTTCAAAAGAACTTTAGCACTTACTTAAAACAGCCACGGCACTGTAATAAATTTTGTGAGGTACCTAGATTATAATGGAAACAAACTGTGAGGTAAACCTATCTTTCCCCAAAAACCTTTGAAGCCAGAGATTTTAAACAAGTAAGGCACTTGAAAACATTAGGTGTATGTACAAATGTGCAAGTAACACAAACTTCAGCTGTACCAATAAGTGACAAAGAAACAGAAACTTCATTGTAAGAGTACAGGGAGTTTCACTTATGAAGAAAAGAACAAAGCAATGTCATTTCCTACTATCAACACTGGAAACCAAGTGCTAAACTCTGCTACTCTAAAGAAACTAACACAAAACTTAAATGACATAGGACACCAAAAGCCCATTTCCAATTGGAGCCTCTAACTAGTCCATATGTCAGAGGCAAGGGAGCACTAACTCTACAACTAAACAAATTAGCATTTTACCTAAAGCTACAGAAATAAAAGTATGCATGATTACAGCACATGGGAACTGAAACCAAGGAGGAAGAAAAGGAGTCAAGAGAGAACAGCCCATTCAGCCAGGGCATCATCTTAGAAATCCACTGCAATCTCTTCTCAAAGCTCAGGGTTTTACGTTACACAGGTCACATCTGTTAGAAAACAAAGTGATTGTCTCATTTTAAGTACTAGAAAATGATTCTAAAACTCCTTCCTTTTCACCTCATGTAAAAACTACTTTTCAGGAAAACCTGGTGGAATCCTTAAGATATAGTAATATTTGGATACTCTGTGTACAGAGGGAAAGATAATCAAATCAATTTTATGTCTATTCAACAGCCCTATGAAAAATGTTAGATAGTTTCATATAGGAAGCCTTTCAGCTTAGAATTATTCTTTAGCTTCTATTTCTCCGCTCTGGAGAAACCAATGTTTAAATTAAACATTAACAGCATGTTATCTAAAAGCAGGTTCACTGTTGCTCACATCAACAGTTACATTCTCAGACCAAGCTTGACCTCCCACAATGTGAATACATTTCTGTCCAGCCGCCGTCTCGGTCTGTCTTAAGGCACTGTTCTGTTTTCTTAATACAGTGTTTTATGAGTATGAACAAAACCTGTTACACATTAATGGTCTGCATCCTTTCCTTTCTCTAAATCTGGAATGTGATTCCCTGCACGGCATCGTATTTCTAGTGTATCAAATACAACTATCAAGCACAGCCCTCTAAAGGTAGTTCAGTACCAGTCAATTCAGTCTCCTTTTGAAGTCAAGCCTCAGTCTACCTGACTGGTGCCCATCTGGCACTCTTCTGAATTCTGGCCACTAAGTCACACCTGGAGTTAGGATGAAAATAACACAGACTTTAGTTTTTAAATGACTACATTTAACTGCCAGTCAGGTTGCCTGCACAGGACACCACCTTCCATAGCTTATAGAGTCACATTTGGCATATCAGAGGAAAAACATAATCGCACAGCAGCAGCCACTCTATAAACAAAAGATGATAGCCACATGGATTCATGCAGAATATTTTCAATATTCCTGTTAAGCAAAATGGTTTAACTGACTTTTCTTCAAGAACGATGCTCCACAATATCCTGTATGCATCCTTTGGAAATGTAAAGGTCCTGGAACAGTGGCTTCCATGTGGGACTTCATGAAATAGTATTTTGGTTTCAGTGAGTTACTAACTGCCAGTCTGCATTCATTGAATGGGTCTGTTTACAGAGTGTGGTAATTTCGTTCTTTAGATTTGCAGAATTTATAGAGAAAGAAGATCACAGCCTGCACGCCTAAGACAAGAACAATTCCTCCAATGAAGCTGGCTGCATCGAAGGTAGACTTCCGCTCAGGTTGGTAGGTTGGGGTCAGGGTGGTATTTGTCGCACCTGCTATGACAACAAAAAGAAGAATCCTCAAAGAGCGGCATGGGTATTTACAATTTCCAGACCCACCCGGGCATCAAGTTTGCCATGAGTTAAATTCTATAAATAGGGTCTTCCTGAGTCAAGTTTTTCTAACACAAGTAACAATCTACATTTTCAACAAAGAAAATAGTATATTAAATAGTACTCTGCTAGTTAATTTGCATTATGAGAAATCATTACAAAGCCATAAGGAAAACAAATTTAAAAACTAGAATTTCTACAAACAAAATATTAAAAATCTAAACGTACTGCCAATAATTCTGTATTACGAAAAAGTGTTAGCAAGTCAGAAGAAATCTAGAATTATAAAGGGAGTAAACTGTTTCAAGAGGAAACAGAAAAGAGATTACTATGTACTTCGATGTCAAACTAGATGCCAATGTATTCTTGAGGAGAACATCACTGCAGGCTCTAGTAAGCTGACCAACTTTAACATTAGCCAGGAGTGGATCTTGGCTGGCAGAGTCAAGCACCTAAAAACCTCAAACAAAAACGAATTTGCTCCTAGTGTTTTCTATCCTGTCTGTGTGTGTGTGCACACAGCATGTGTGAAAGCAGAGTGGTTTCACTGAAGCTGCAAAACAGCAGGAGCAGGAAGTCACAACAGTCAAACAGTAGGAAAGAGCACTCGGATCCACGCAAGTCTAAGAAAATGAACATCATTTAAGAAGAGCAGGGAAGTGGAAATCTTTTCAGACTTGTCTAACTAAAAATGATAATCTTACCTTCACCAAAACCATGAAGGTATCATACCTTATAAGTAACTGGTAGCCCCAAATTTGATTTTGCATCTAGGGCTTACAGAAAGGCTTTAGAGAAAACACTTACTAAATCTAAAGGGCCAGGACACATCAAAACTAGAAAAGGACCCTCTGCAGAGCATTAGGAGTCAACCACCGCCTTGGCTCTCTAAGTCATAGGTATCCACGAATAAACTGAACCTAGGTGGCAGAATCACTGGTAGTTTATAAAGCCCCAATTACCTGATGTGACAACTGAAGGAGTAGGTGTAGGAGAGGAAGGCCGAGTTGTGGGTTTAGCTGGAATAAAAACAAAATACATTTAGAAACCTTAAATTTCTAACTTCCCAATTATCCAATATACAGTTTCTAAAACAACACTTTTAATTTTTTAGAGAAGCATTTACATATATTCTAACACATTTAGCCAGCATAAGCTTGTTTTTATGGTAAGACATATGTCTACATGTAAGACACACATATTAAGACAAAGACTGCAGAGAGACAAAGGGGAACAAGTATATTTAGGGAAGAGTGTTACAGGTTTCATTCTTTTATGAACAATCTTGCTCCTATGACAAATTAGTATATATAACTGAAATATACAACTGAGTATATTATATATACCATGCTTTGCTTATTTTTAAGGGATCAAGTAGAATACTACACTTTGCAATGCAAAACCAGTCAAGGTCAAAGCATTAAGCAGGCATGGTTGGGTTTCAATAAAGCCTTATCTGCTAGCATGAGCACCCAGGGCTGGAGTAGCCCCTACTTGGATTATATAGTCTACCTACCTCACAGTATGAGGCTAATGTACTGTCTAAACATAAAATGACCTCTGAAAATGAAGTTCTTGATTGCAGGAACTATAAACAGTGTCTACTACTGAGTAAAGTCACGAAGAATTCTTGTACCAGTACTAGAGGCTATACAGTGAGACACTGTCTCAAACAAACAAAAACCAAACAAATGAACAAAATTTTTAAAATTATAGTATAAAATGTGCCTGTGTATATATGGATGGGTGTACAGATGACATGGCACAAGTATGGAAGTCAACCTATAGGAGCTGGTTTTCTCCTGCCATGTGGCAAGTACCTTTATCTCCTGAGCCATTCTGCCAGCCCCTAAGTTCTAACATAAAGTTAAAATATAAAGCTCTGTGCTTCAACAATAATTATAAACCAACATTGGGCTTTAAGACAAATGTCACTAGTAAAAGGCATTGTTGGCATCCCAAAGTTAACAGGATCCTAGGAAGCCAAGGTATTCTCATTCTCATAGGACTACGGTAAATTTCTACTAAGATTGATACGAAGGCTAATAAGATAGCCCAGCTACCAGTAAAAGCACTTGCTATGCAAACCTTCTGACCATACTTCCCTACCTAGAACCTAGGTAAAGGAGGAAGAAAGCCAACTCCAAAAATGTCATCTGATCTCTACTCCATATGGCACGTCCCATCTCTCCCCCAGAACTAAGCCCCCTAGTTATACTACAAATTGGCCAGTCCTGAAATCACATACATAGAAGAAACACTAAATAGACTAAGAAAGTTGTACACACACACACATAGACAGAAACATTTGAGGGAGCAAGGAAGGGAGCATGGGAGGGCTAGAAAGAGAAAAGATGGGGAAAATAATATAATTGTACTTTAATTTAAAAAAAAAAACACCTGGGAAACACACACACACACCCAAATCCTAAGGACACCTTATCTCCCTCTTTTACCTCGCATCTTATAGGGTAGTAACATACATAATTCCTTCGTTAGAAGGCCTGACTATTTTAAGACTTATTTCCTTTCATAGTTTGTTTAAATATACCTGTTGTGAGACAATCTTTTTGTATACCAAGAAGATATACCTTCTGATTGGTTTAATAAAGAGCTGAACGGCCAATAACTAGGCAAAAGAGGATAGGTGAGACTTCCAGAAAGAGATAGGAACTCTGGGAAGAAGAGAGGCAGGAATCGCCAACCAGACATGTAGGAAATGGGATGCACAGAACTGAGCAGAGATAAAGAGCCATGTGAAAGAATGTAGATTAATGTAAATGGGTTAACTTAAGTTACAAGAGCTAGTTGGGACAGGCCTAAGCTAGAGCCAAGCTTTTATAATTAATAAGTCTACGTATCATTATTTGGGAGCTGGAGGTCCAAAGAAAGTTCCACAACATATACCTTCTGGGTAACCAAACAACAATCGAGATATGACAAAATGAACTTTACAAATTAAATATTTATTAACTTTTTTTCAATCTTAAGATACTAGTTTTAGCCAGGCGGTAGCGACACAAGTCTTTACTCCCAGCACTCAGGAGGAAGAGAAAGGTAGAGCTCTGGGAGTTTGAGGCTAGCCTGCCTGGTCTACAAAATTAAGTTCTAGGACAGCCAAGGCTACATAGAGAAACCCTATCTCAAAAAAAAAAATTTTTTTTGTTTGATGTTATGGTAAGAAAATTCTGTAGATTTGCTATGTAGTTTTCACTATTCACTCTTTTGTTTGTTTGTTTTTCGAGACAAGGTTTCTCTGTGTAGCTTTGGAGCCTGTCCTGGAACTAGCTTTTATAGACCAGGCTGGCTCTGCTGGGGTTAAAGGCATGCGTGACCACTGCCTGGCCACTATCCACTCTTTTTTTTTTTTTTTTTTTTTTTTTTCGAGACAGGGTTTCTCTTGTGGTTTTGGAGCCTGTCCTGGAACTAGCTCTATAGACCATGCTGGCCTCAAACTCACATAGACCCACCTGCCTCTACCTCCTGAGTGCTGGGATTAAAGGCGTGCGCCACCACCACCCGGCTCACTATCCACTCTTAAAGAATGGTAAAATTTATTCTTTTTGTTACTAGGTAAAACATTTTAACAAATTTAAATCGAAAAGAGTATTATATTGACAATATTTTCAAAATAAGGCACTACTTTATTGAATATACCTCCTGACCTGTATGCCCTTTTCATTAAACAAAACCCCTAAATTATAATAAACTATTGGTTGATCAGGAGCACCATCCAGGGTAACATCACTTGTACTAAACACTTAACCCTTCCTTTTGTCTTCCACTCAATGAATCACCCACCTTTCCCACTTCCTCTGACATTATTTGGTCACTACACTAAAAGTACCATTTACACTGAGGAAAGGCTACTGAACTAACTGTACTGGAAAGAAATGGAAGGAGCTTCGGTTTCCTTAAACAGATACACTTCCTAAGGCAAGCCTAGCATTCTTCCACTTTACAGAACCACAAAATGGAGAAACAAGACTCACTGAACAGAATGTAATACATTAAGAATGGTTTGGGGGATTTCTTCTGTCTGTCCATATCCCAGGCTCACCATTTTCTCAGTCAACAATCTCCACCAAGTACAGAAGCAGAGCACTAACAGTCCACTAAGATAAACATGGTAGTATTGCAGGTTCTTGGCATGAACATTTCTACTATAACTGATTTCAAGTCCACTCTGGTCTTTTACTTTGCACAGGCCATAATAGTACATTTTATTAAAATACAAGTCTGGTCCTATGAGGACCTACATGCTTCGATACCATCTAAGTCTCAGAATACAGAGCATACAGAGAACTTCTGAGTTTTGCTTTAGATTTGCCAAGTTTACCAAGTTTATTGTCACCCAGTATAAGATACTTAACATCTCACCATACCCTCACCTCTCTTCGGTCAGTGTGAACCCCCTGTTTCATTTGGCATGTTTCCCCTTATTTCCCAGTGTTGTGTCAGTCAGTATCTCCCACAGGCTAATCCATCTCTATCTCACTCAACACACACCTACAGATTCCCAACATACAATGCTCACTGACTTTATTCATTTTTCTGGTAGCACAAAACTAGGGGCTAATTAGTTCTGTCCATACCCTCTCATCCGGCCTAGAATAGACAGTTTAATACTACTCCCTTAAAGTTCTCATTGTACCCCTGAGATGAACTAACTGTCCAATCGTGGGTATAAGAAGTGAAGTATACCACCAGCTTAGAGTAAGAGGGAAAAAAAACAACACAAACACACCTAACTATTATCCTTTGTCATAAAAAGTGCACTTAGTTATACACACACAAGACTCGAGGAAGTTAATTTCTGAAAACATTCTGGCACACTGCTCAATAATGACAACTGCAATTTCCTGTCTGCTTTTCTGTTTTCCGAGATTTATAAGACATCCACAAAAAGCAGCCCAAGGCCTCGATGTACCAACTAAGTAAACCTATTGAGAGTCACTAAAAACGAACTACTCCAGAGTCATATGCACCACCACAAGAATACACCTTTACACCACTGTTGTAGTCATGGCTAAATGAAATTTAAAACAATACCAACATCTCTTAGCCAGTAAGTTATCAACAGGCCTTTACACTCCCCAGCAAACAAGGAAGAGAAAATCCTCTGCATTACCTGTAGAGTTGGTTGGCACTGGAGTGGCGGTAGGCTCGACTGAAAGAGAGAGACACAAAGTTGTCTAAGCTCGGAACAACAGCTTCCCCACCTGGGAACACTACCTGCAGCTTTATGACATGCACTCCACCCCTGGAAGAGACAGTTACTCACACCCAACACTAGTTTCCCTTTCTTTAGAAATGAAACCATCAATTT
>NC_022034.1:27239617-27255747 GCF_000317375.1 Microtus ochrogaster | reverse complement strand
TAAATAAATAAATAAATAAATAAATAAATAAATAAATAAATGTGATGGCTGGAATATTAGACAGTAACGTCTAAACATTTTTGGGAAAGGTCGAGTCCCTTGCTTATGTATGACTTACGCAGTATTATCCATTCTACACAGGATAAAATTAACCTAATACTAATCTAACCCGTTAAATTCACAGTGGAACGGAAAAAGTCATATCAAAATTAAACAGTCAAGAGTTGTCATCAATGGTTAGACATTTTCTACAAAAATACTTCATTCAAATTGGAATTTGATTTCCCCATTAACTTTGAGTAACATCAGAAAAAAAACAACCGTTGGTTAGCTGGGCATGGTGGTCACTGCTATATGGGAAGCAGAGGCAGAATATGAAGTTCACACTGAGGTAGATAGTTCGAGGAAGAATGAGCAAAAGAAAGGGTTGGGGTGCAGGGAGAAGAACCAGCTGTTTCAACTAGGATTTTTTCAGGGTAAAGAGTAAAAGTCAAAGAGTAATCAAATCCCTCTAATACAGAAGATGAATACAGACATTTACTTAGTTGTAACACTTGAAGGGAGGAACTAAAAACAGTGCAAGAAATGAAAGACTTACAGCTGAATCAGGAAACCAAGATTTAACTATCCTTTTTATTAATGGGAATGGTCTGGTGGTGTCTAAATGTAGCCCAGTCAGAGTGAAGCAATGGTCTCACCCACCCTCTGTGGTCAAGTCCCCGTGAGGGGAAAACTTACCAGAACAGGACTCAGTTTTGTTCGTTGAGGTACAATTACCTACTGATGCACTTGAACAATACGTCTTATTTTCTATGAAAGAGAGAGAGAGAGAAAGAGCAATTACTTACATCACACCTCTGGCTTTGCTTTAAGCTCTAGAAGACTACTACTACAAAACAAAACAAAACCAAGCCAAATGTGGCTGATATACACCTGTGACTGTGACCCCAGCGCTCTGGATGAAGGCTCTCTCAAGTTTTCAAGCTTGAGAGCAATAAAAACTGCTATTCCTTTCCCACTGTCTTAGAGACAAATCTAAGTCATCTGAGTATACTGACCAGATTAGTTGTCCACAGTATCTAAATCATTTTCCTAAATAGGCAGATTTGGAGTGATAACTGGAGAGTCTTCAACAACAAATCTTAAGACAGAGGACATAATCTCCAAACCTCAACAATTTCTACGTACCAATCATAGGGGAGGGGAATTTACCCTCAAGTCCCACTTCATAGCTTAACAATTTGCACCACACAATGATAACTCCCAATACTTTAAAGAATGTTCTGAACATCATGTGCTACTCACAGAATACTGAATAAAGGAACTTAACACATAACTCTACTTTTTACTGAAAAATCAAAAAAAAAAAATAGTTTCTGCACCTTAGGGGTACCAAACAAATAAAAAAGGGAAAGTTCTTTAATAGATTGCTTTGCTGACAGAGAAAGCTGCAAGTACCTCACCTTAAGAAAACAGTGTAACTCAGTGTAAGTCTACAGTGTAACTCAGTCTAAGAAAAACTCTTACATTTCAGCAGACTTCCATCTAGCTCGTAGCTGTCAAATGGAATCAGCTCTCCCTTCTTATTCCTCCTTCATATCTAAGCATTCAACCATGTCATAGAAGGTCTCTACAGTTCATCTCCCAAGACAATGACTCTACTTCCAAAGGAAAATTACACACCATTTTCAGTTAAATCTAGCACACTTTAATCCTTCTGCAGATCTAAAATCTCTCCTTTAAAAGCTACTAAATCTTAACAGGCAAGTGTAAGAAATCCAAGGGAAATGTAAAGCAACTAGTATGTTTATGGAAGGATTAGATTTGGAAAATAAATACTGCACACTATTTTAAATATGCTAAAGGATTTCGTTCAAGAATATTCAGTAGGGCTTGGGACTCCAAAGTTTCTTACCTTCTTTGCATTCTATCCAAAAGCAGGTAGTATTAGCAGTGGTGGCATTAATACAGGAGAAACAGCTGTTGTGGTTCGCACAGATGTCTGGGGGAAAATTATGAAATCAATGAATTGATATTTCATTTAGCTTGTTCTACATCTTTTTCAGACAATAAGCATTTGATTTAGTTTTAATAACTAATAATTCAATGAAATGGTATGTTTATAAACTGGTTAATTAAGAAATTTCAGCCACAGGCCAACAAGATGGCACAAAGAGTAAAGGTTGATTATTGATCTGAGTTCAATGCCCTGGACCCACATATCAGAAGGAGACAAGTGATTCTTCAATGTTGTATTTGAACCGCCACTTGTGTGCTATGGCAAGTGTGTGTTTACACACATGCACACACACAAATATAAAAAAATATTATCAACCTGGCATAGTGATTCATGCCTTTAATCCTAGCACTTAGGCGGAAAACAGGCAAATCTCTTTGAGTTTGAGGCCAGCCTGGTCTATACAGTGAGTTCCAGGACAGCCAGGGTTACACAGTAAGACCTTGTCTCAAAAAGCAAAAGAAATTCAAAATTCCAATCATCAACTCCGAATGCGTAAGTAAACTTTTGGAAAACAGGCTAGTGTGTATAGTCAGTAGTGGGAAAAGATTATCAGACAATCCTTCACAAGACTGAAAGATACCCAGACATTCAGGGATTCAAGACAAAACATATAATAGGGAAACACTGTTATAACACCAACAAAGAGAAATCATTGCTTCCAAACACCAGAGAAAATATGAAGTTTTAAGAGTACAGACTTGAAAATTCAACTCTGATGGTGCCATTCTGAAATCAAGTTACTTTCCCAGAGTGTCAGTCTTCATCAATGATTCACTTTCCAGGAGGGTTCTCGGCAACCAGAAGATGCATCTTAAGGGGTCACATTCGTGTGTGTTTGTGTGTGTGTGTGTGTGTTTGTGTATGATTTAACAAATCAGCAAGGTATAGGTCAACCATGGTTCTCAATCTGTGGGTCTCAACCCCAGAAGGTGGGAAAGGGGGTGTCCAACGACCTTTTCACAAAGGTCTCCTAAGACCAACAGCATATTAGATAGATTCATAATGGTAACACAATTACAGTTAGGAAGTAGTAAGAAAAATTTTAATGGTTGGGGGTAACCACAACATGAGGAATCTTATTAAAGAGTCGCAGCATTATGGAAGGTTGAGAACCACTGCTCTAAACCGAACAGCCCCCAAACAAGAAAGACCTCAGAAGACAAGTAACAAGTCTGGATAAAGAAATGGACTTATAACAAATGCTTGCAACATTCTCCTTTGCCTTCCTCAGTTCTGCAGAATCACCGCACCCCAACCGTTACTGGAAACGGGATTGTCTGGTGGATGAGGGCTTTCACAAAACACACGTTCTTAAGACAGGCTAGTCACAGTCTTGTACGCCTGACGATGGTACAGCATGGGGAATGCTGCTTCCCACACTGCAGCTTACCCTATCATTTCCAGAAAACACAAGTTAAGCCCTCCGCGAGTATTTCAATTATACAAAGGCAATTAACTTGGCATTTCCAAGCTCCTCTTAAAAACAAAATGAAAAACCACACATTACACTTCTGGGAGGAAACTGTCAAATAAGCAGAAGACAAAAATAATTTTGCTTTAACATCTTAACTGTGAGAGTAATTTCCAGAACTGTTCTGAAATTTACTTTGCTCATTTAAAAATATTTTAATTTTACCCTAGCAATCTTCCTGTGTCTAACAAGAAATGGATATTACATGCACAGTTTCATTCACATTGCATCTTATAAAATGCTAAAACCAGAGAAGGCACTAGAACAACATTAACACTCGAAAAAAAGCCAATGTCAAGTCATCACACTTCAGCAATCCCCAGCTGAGTAGCGCAGTTACTGCTTGCCTAAACTAAGGACAACAAACAATCTAAACACCTCGTGCCTCATTACTTCAAATTTATCTTCTCGGTTTCCTTTACGTTGTCACGGCCTACGTCAATTTGTATAAGCCTTAACATCCCCTAGAGTTTAAACAAAAGGCACGTTCCTCCACCGGACTGTTGGAGAAGTCGACACACTGGATTTCGACTAACTCCACAACCCTCAAAACACAGGACCCCGGGAGAGCAGTTTACCGGGCTCCTTCCTATCCCGCCCCGGGCTTCACCTCCCTTCACCCAGCCTCAAAGCAACGGCCACATGCGTCGTTCCGGTCCTCCTTCCCTTACACAATCAAATCTCGGACACAGCCCTTACACTGCCAAGTCAATGTGAAGTTCCAGGAGGCTGAATAGTCTTCGAGCCAAGGGGTGGGGTGAGGGGGGACCAATTCATCTTTAAGTTTCTCCCCGACCCCGGCCCCTACTTTCAACTTCCGGAGAAGCCTCGTGGGGAGGACAGCCCTGCGTGGACAAGAGCCTGGCCCGGGAGCCCAAAGTTTGTGCTCGCCGCCGACTTCGGGGCGCGTCGCCTCGCCTCGCCCACTAACTCCTAACTGCCACCGCAGAAGCAAGCCACGTCGCCGTCCAGAGCTGCGGCGCGCCGTTCCCAACACCTGGGGATGGCGCCTCCGCGGGCAGCGCGATCAACCCCGCGGCCTAGCTCGCCGGTCGCCCCCGCACCCCACTCGTCGGGCCGCGACACACGGGCCGGGCGGCCATGTTGCGCGGGTCCCACCGGGTCGTCGCGTGTGGCGGGCGCCCACCTGGCAGCACGGTGGGCGTGAGCGTCTTCGGCACCGGCGTGCTGGTCTCGGGCTCGGTCACGTTGGGAGGTGGGCTGCTGATGCCCGTCTGCGCCGTCACCACGCAGAGCGCGGCCAGGCAGGTGGCGGCCCAGAGCAGTCGGCGGGAGACACCCGACATCGTGTCCTCAGGCCAAGCGTCCAGGAGAAAGCTGCGGCGGAGCTCCGTCCAGCTCTGCGTCCCCCCTGCGGCGCCGCCCCCGACAAGCCCGCCCCGCGGGAGCGCGCGGCGGTCACGTGAGCGGCCCGGCGGGGGCGGGGCGGACGAAACCACCAGGAAGGGCCGCGGGAGGGGGAGCGGCGGCCGGAGGAGACCGCCTCCGTCTTGCCTTTGCGGGACAGCAGTCGGTGCTCCGTAAGCGGTATTTCTCGTCCTGAGACGGCCGCGAGCGACGCTACGAGCCTTTCCGCACGTCTGCGGCAGGAACGTCCCCCGCCATGGCAAGGATGGAACAGTCCGCGTGATGCAAGAGGGGCGGGCACCGGGGCGGCCCGGGAGGCGGGCGGAGGTGTCACGTGACCCCTTCGGTTGCGCGCTTCCCAGCTCTGTTTAACCTGGAGAGTTTGGGACCTCAAGAACTGCTGAGCGTGTGTCGTGCCTTGGCGCTCGCTTAGGGCTCTGTAGGAGCCGCCTCTTCTTCCTTGAAGTCTGATATAGTTTTAAGTGTGATATTGTTCGGGACTTGGGGGGGGGGGTAACGACGGAACCACGTGATCAAGGAGTTTCTGCGGGGCCGCCTGTTCAGTGCGGGCGGCTGTGGGTGGGACCGAAAGTGATCTTCTCTCCCCGACGCCCCCGCGTCACTGCCGCCACCGGTGCCCTTGCCCTACCTGCTCCTTCGGAGTCACTAAGAGAGCCGCAGTAGTGGCCGATCTGTGACTCTCCCCACTCCCCCTACCCCGATGAGTAGTCTGACGGCCAGCGATGGAAAGTACTCATGTCCTCTCTCACTCCCCCACCCTTCCACCCCTACGCACATCACAGGTGAGGAAATCCGAGACTTGGGAAAGTGACCTGACCCTGATACCAGGATTGCCTGGTGCCAGAACTGGTATTTTCAGTGCCTGTTGGTGCGGTTCATGCTCTCCGAGGTCTTGAGCGCCATCTGATGCTCAGTCTCACAAAATGCTCAATGATCTGCATGCTTATATTGTGTTACAAAAACTAGACTTGAAAATTATATGTAGAGCTAGGGATGTAGCTCATTTGGTAGAACAATTGCTCCTCAGGCCTGAGTCCCTGGGTTCACTCCCCAGCGTATGTAATACTGTTTCAAATGGTTAGCTTTTTTCGTGTTTTAATGTTCTAATTTAAATGCCATCATTTTAATTATGTGTAATTTACCCGAGTAACACAAATATTAGCTGTTTCGGTGATAAACCATTGATGAACAGCTTGTCATTTGAGTGTTCAACTTTAGTCCTCGGATTTCCTTTAGTCCTTACAAGGAGACAGTTTCAAGACTAGAAACAGTTGACTTGGTTTGTTTTAATGACCTCTATAGAACTAGATCAAGAACAGACTTTAGGTCCAAAGTTATTTTCATCATTCTAGAAACAGATCCGTTTTCAGCTCCTACGAGAGCAGAATTCTGTTTCTTGTCTTTTTGTTGTTGTTGTTGTTGTTGTTTTGTTTTTTGAGACAGGGTTTCTCTGTAGTTTTGTGGCCTGCCCTGGAACTAGGTCTCGTAGACCAGGCTAGCCTCGAACTCACAGAGATCCGTCTGCTTCTGCCTCCCTAGTGCTGAGATTAAAGGCGTGCGCCACCACCGCCGGGCCTGTTTCTTGTCTTATCCCTCAACTTTGGCACTATTGTGATTGCAGGCTAGCGGTCTTACCTGTCTTGTCATGACAGCTTGGGTACTAGCGACCTGGACTCTATCTAGGAGAAGCCAGGACATACATACACTATTCTTCCCCTCTGTCAACACATACCCCTAACATTTTCAGTGTTCCCTGATGGTAAATAACCAGCCCTAGTTGAGAAACATTGTTCTAGACGTTTCTGTTGGGAAGGTCAGCCTCCCCTCAGGTTGTTTCCTCTTAGATACTCGGCCTGCGTGCGATTAAGATTACAGATTGTTATTATTCTTCACAAAACAGTGTGTAGCTCTTGTGAATCTGTTAGCAGTCTGAGCTCCCTCTAATATTCTTAAACAAACAAAAAGATTGTTTCTCTAAATACTTTCCCCCAAACTAACAGTCTAATACTCCACGCAAAAGCTGGGAGAAAAAGTACCAGTGGACCTTTAAGAGGTGGGCGTTTGGCTCCACTGCTTGGTAGCAGGGAACAGAATCCTCTCCCATGGTTGTGCTGATGTGATTCTCTCTTTCAGGTGGAAAACCAAAAGTCCGTAGGCCATGTGAGCCTTGAACTTAAAAGGAAGAATTCTCGGCATGTAACATTGCAGGACCAAGTCCCACACAATCTTGCAGCTCTAGGCCTGACAGCTAACTACATGTGTTGCCCAACATTTCCTTTTACACATACTGGAAGAGAGCGCCCAACTGACCTAACATTTCTCAACCTGTCCAGTGCTGACCTAGTTTCATTTCATTGCTGTGACAGAATATCCCAACCAAAGAAACTTTATCGTCGAAAGGATTTATTCAGTTTGCAAATCCACATCACACACCATCATTGCTGAGAGATCTAGGAGGCAGGAACTTGAAGCAGTCAGTCTCACCCATAGTTGAAAGAGAACAAATGCCCACGCCCAGAGAATGGTGCTGCCCACAATGGGAGTGTCTTCCCATTTCAGTTAATGCAAAATAGATAGAGGCCAGCCTTGTCTAGATAGTCCCTCACTGAAACTTCCCAGGTAATTCCAGATTGCATCAGGTGAAGACTAAAAACCAGCCAGCATAGCTACCAGACTGCCCCTCTTAGCCAGTTGCAGACATCTACAGGAGCGCTCCTGAGCTGGCCGTCCTGCCTGTTTTCTTTCTCATCTGGATCATCCTGATACCATCCTTCTGCCTAGACCACTCAACCCTCTGGCATCATCAGGGCCAGTCTCACTTCTCCCTACAGGACTCTCAAGCTAAGATTCACTCCGTCTAGAAAGCTTTCCATGAAACCCCATAGGAATCCTGCTTCCTGTCCCCCAGACCACGAGTGCTCAACTGTGCTTGCCGACAGCAAAGCACACGCCTCTTTTTATTTGTGATTTTTCTCTCTTTCTAGATCATGAACTCGGAAAACCAGCGGTGCTCACCAGCTGATTCCCTGCTGCACTCATGATGCTGGGCTTATATACAAGGCACTTAAATATTTTTACTTTTCAGAAAAGCCTGGGAAAATGAGCAAACTGGTTCATTTGGGCCAGTTGTCCACCTTTGCTGAAAAAATAGCTGTGTCCAAGCTCAGGAGAGCAGGTACTACAAGTAGCTCCCAGAATATAGCCCTAGCCCCTCTCTAGCTATGGATCAGGGAATTATATGCATAGGAGGGTATGGTTGGGAAGCAAGGATTGGAATCTATAATACAGTTATTTTTATTACATTTGCAGAGGCTAGAATCTGTAACGCAGTATTTTATTGCATTTATTTATGTTATGTTGGTATGTGCAAGCATGATGCACAGTGCCATGGTGCCTTTACCTTCTGAGCCAACCTTGACCTTAATTTAAAAAAAAAAGATTTGTTCTTATTATGTGTATGAGTGTTCACCTGCATCTATGCGTACCACACATGTATCTGCTGCCCAAAGAGACCAGCAGAGGATGCAGATTCCCTGGAACTGGAGTTACAGATGATTTTGAATTGTCATGTGGGTGCTAGGAACCAAACACCAGTCCTCTGTGAAAGAAGCAAGTGCTCTTGATCACTGAGCCGTCTCCCCAGGCACCCATGACACAATTTTAGCATGTATACAACTTTCAGTAGGAGGGCTGTAACGAGCTCGAGTTGGAGCTGATTTAGAACACTGAGACTTCCCAGTTACTAGCATGCAAAGTAACAACAAAAAACAGCTAAGAGACTTTTAATAAGATTAATAACAGATTAATAATTTCTGATTTTTAAATATTGTTTTTAAATTTGCGTATGTGTGCATGTGTGTGTGGGTGTCCCAGAGGCCAGAAGAAGTTCTCAGATTTCCTGGAGTTGGAGTTGTGGGAGGTTGTGAGCCACCAATATGAGCACCAAGAACTGAACTTATGTCCTCTGGAAAAGCAGGAAGAGCTCTTAACCAATCATCCTTCAGATTTTTAACGTTAGTTTGATGGTATGTATGGTAGTACTGATAACATACCAGAGACATTTCTATTTGGAGGATCTCCTACACTTTGCAGATGTTTCATTGATCCTAGTCCAGGGCTTTGATTCAAGAGGGAGCACTGTACTTGAGTTCTCAACTCTGTTGCACATTGAAGCATTAAAAACAAAGGATGTCTAGGGACTGGCTTAGTTGGTCTGAAAGACCTTGGCATCCAGATTTTCAGAAGGTCCCCAGGGTTTCTAACCTACAATTCTGATAGAAACCTCCCATCTTCCTCTTGCTTTTGAGAGTGGTCCATGAACAGAGAGGATTTATGAGAACTTAGAAGTTTGTTCAGAATGTAAAATACTGAGACTTACTCTCTGAATCAGAACTTGATTTTCACAAGATCCCTGAGAGATATGCACACACATTATTATGAGTTTGAAAAGGCTGTGCAGAACTCATCTGTCCTGAACTGCTACAGTTTGAATAGTAACTCACCTACAAAACTATAGTAGGACATGTTTTGGTCTTACAAATGCGAGCTTGTGATACAAACAACGCAAAACTGGGAGTGTGAGGGCCATGGAACCCAGCCAGCTTCTCCTGGGGCCATGACCTGTGATGCATGACATCTTTGCTTTTTCCTACATAGCCCAGGCTGCTCTTGAACTTATATATCCCAGGCTGGCCTGAAACTTATCCTCCTGCCTCATCCTTCTGAGTGCTGGGATTTCAGCCGTGGAGCACACATCCAGCTTTAAGATTTGTATTTCTCTTCTGCTGAACTCTGGGCTTGTTAGAGCTTTGCACCACCTCTCAAATTAAGAAATGGAAATATTTTTCTTGACTTGGTCCTTTGGGATAGTCTTTGTGTTGTGGTAACACCCTGGGAAGCTTTCTGATGTTCTGCATGAGCTATGCTGTCCCTGTGTACAGAGGCATCCACAGTGCTTCCTCTGGTCTGCCCTGGAGAACTATTTTCAGCTAGAACACAGCCCGATAGCATCCTGTTCCATGCTAAAGTAAGAGAAGCTGTGATTGAGCACAGTTACAAACCCTAATGACCAGCCTTGCGATTTATGTGGTACTTTACTTGTAATTCAGTTTATTACCTGTTTGTTTGATGATATATAAAGTCTGACAGAAACTTAATATTTGCCTGTGTAAATGGTGGTGATTCCATTCTGGGAAGGTAGGGAATAACAGTATGGTCTCTAAGAAGGAGAGAACCAGTCGGCTTGGGAGGGAGATCTCAGAATTAGCTTGTTCGACTGACTGAGAAGTTCAAATGATATCATATGGCAATACAGGATGACAAGGTCTTAATGTCTCTTGAAATGATGACACACTGTCACTGAACTGGTTTTGTGGGAAGACATTACCGAGTTTTTATTGGGTATCTGCTATGCCAGGCATCATTAGAAATCTCTTTGTTTGCTTCTCGGTCCTCAAAACAAAGATAGATGGATATAGTCCTTTTTTACTAACAAAAGTGAAGCCCCCAAACAAAGCAGGTGTTGGTTTTATAGGTTTCCTCAGAGAATCATGGAAATCCTAGAATCAGCAAACAGTGACTTTCTATAGCACAATTAATAAAAACCCAGAGACAGATACTGGGGTTCAACCTGAAGGCCAGAAAAGCAAAACAGCCAGCCACGGGCTCTTACTTCTACCTCAGTCTGAATTGGCGATCCTGCCTCCAGGAATCTCAGAATGAGACTGTGACTGAAAGCTGTCTCCTCCCATTTTATAATCCTCTCTAGTGTTGGGATTAAAGGTGTGCACGACTACCGCCTGGTTTCTGTGGCAAACTAGTGTGGCTACTGTGATTAAAGATGTGTGTCAGCACTGCCTGGGCTGTAAGGCTGACCAGTGCACGGCTGTTTTGCTCTCTGATCTTCAGGCAAGTTTTATTTATTAAAATACAAGTGAAATGCCACTACATATCTTTCTTATTTCTATTATTGGTACAAATGAGGTCAGCAAAAGGTTAAGTAATTTAACCATTATCATCATTGTGGGAAAAGCAAGTCTGGAATAGACATGTTTAGCTTAAAATATAAACTGCAAAAATTCAAGAACCTGGAATCTTATTGTTGATGGACCATTCATTTATTACCAAATAGTCATAATCAGTAACTATATAGTTGGGAGCAAATGATATTTTTATTTTGATAGATTTTTAAATTTGACTCAGGTATTCTAGGGTGTTCTCAAACTACTATGTGTAAAAGATTGTCTCCAACATTGATCCTCGTGCCTCTACCTCCAGAATGGAAGTATCAACATATATACTTTTAAATGGTGGTCTTAAGAACATACAGATTTGAAATTAAAGTTTCTGTAGCGTAGAACTGGACAAAGGGATCATGAACTTGCCATCTCTTAAGACTGGTAGAATTCTACCTTTACATTGCTACTAAAGGAAATAGGATTTTTTTGTTTGTTTGTTTATTTTGGGACAGATTCTTTATACCCCAGGCTGGTCTGAACTTGTCAAGTAACCTAGGCTGGACTAGAAAAATATTTACTGCATGCTTGTTGATCCTCTGCCTCCACTGCCCTGGTGTTGGAAGTACAGGTGTGGACCACTATGCCCTGTACTGGATCAGTTTCTTGTACCAGGTGCACATCCTAGTTCTTTCACAATTGGATGGAAACATGCGAGCCCACTGCTACAGCTTCCCACTAGAAAACCTGGTCTTTGTTACCACACCACCAATGCTGGTGATGTTTTAACCAGGATCCTTGGAAAGCACAGGAGCTCCAATTTGGTTGTCTCAATGGTTGGTAAGTCTTGGTAGCAAGCCCTGTTCCCTTCTGTGATAACACCAGTATGATCTGAGTCCAGAGAGAGGGTCTGGGGGCTTCACAGAAACTTTAGGGCTTAGTTATTCAGATATGGCAGCACACACATATAATCCCAGCACTTGGAAGGTTGAGGAAGCACAATTGTGAGTTCAAGGTTAGCCTGAGCTACACAGTGAGGTTCTGTTTTAGGATTTTAAAATAAATAAAGAGAATCTTGGATTCTCACATATCCCAGAGCTCTAGGAAGATGAAGAAGCTCGGTCTGATGCAGCTGTTGATAAGTCTTGGAGGACATTTACAGAGTACACATTCAGAGGCCATATCCCACTGGTTATACATAAGTAATTTATTGACTATCAAATAGAGCACCCATCCATTGAACACTTACAGCATACCAAGCCTCTTTTCAGGTTTTTTATACAACTATTAGTTACTGAGCTTAGACAACAACCCCGAGGATAACAACACCTATTTTTTACATTAGAAAACAAAAGTCCAGAGAAGCTTTTGGCTAAGTTGGTGCAGGTAGGAAAGGGCAGAGCCTGGTTTCTAACCTGAGTAGCCTGGCTCTAGAGCACATGTTCTTAAGACTGTGCCATCTCTGAGTCAGTTGGTGATGTGGAATGGACTGTGTTCTTTCTCCTCATCTACATTAGAGCTTTGTATTTGGTGTATATATGATACAGAGCTAAGACAGGCTGGGTAATAATATAGGGTAGAATGAGGGCGTTCTTTGGGGTGGTGGATCTTCATTATGTGTGACACAAAGCTTCACATGATGAAATGGCATCACACACTTGCAGCAATGTTAGCTGCCTATTTTGATATTGTACTATATGCGGAAACTGGGTAAAGGGTACACAAGACTTCTTTGCACTACTTTTGCAAGTTCCTGTGAACCTGTAACCATCTCAAAATAGATACTATGCCTACATTTGGCAAGCCCCAAATCAATTTACAGCTTGTCTCTTTCAGAATTGGTTTAAGGGGAGCTCATCCTTGGAGACAAGTCACCTTTGGAGCGGGGTTAGAAGGGTCAGGAAAGTGGGAGAGAGGCACAAGGACAGAGGTAGTGGTCGCTGTTGAGGGTCACCAGTAAGATTCGCCGGGGCTGCTGAAGTCAGATAATTCTGTCACGTTGTGGTTCCCAGATGACTGGTGCTCAGCTGTCCAAGTAGGAAAGAACTAAACTAAGTCTCCTGTCTCCATCTTGAGAGTCTTCCTCTTGCAGACTGTGACTCAGGACAGGGCCTGCTGATCTGTATTTAAAAAGCTTTCCCTTCAAGTGAGGTAGCCTTAGGGACCTACCAATGGAGCAGCTGATAAGACAGAGAGAACTCCAGCAATGTCACTGGGATCAGTCACCACAAGGATCAATCGAAGCTCTTGATTTTCATATGGTTGAAATAGCTCAGAGACATGGATTGTATTTACAACATCCAAAGCCATGTGTCCTTCCTGCATGCTATGCATAAGAAATATAACCACACTGAGCTGTGGTTTTCTATTGTGTCAGTTATTGACCAAATTTATCATGGTAGGAATGTAGTTACAAACAGCATAATTCATTTACAAATGCTTTAGACTAAAAACTCTCTAGGTACATAGATAGGTTAATAATATTTGGGGCCACAAGTAACAAAAGAACCACAGGAATAGAACCAGAGTTCTATTTGTCTTAAGCAGTAAAAATTCCAGAAGGAGGCGGTCATGGTGGTGAGGTGGGGCTGACAGCCCAGCAGTTCTCTTGGCTCCTAGCCTATCTGTATTTAAGACATGATGAAGGGGTGGGAACAAGATCACTGGCATTCCAGTGACCCACTAGCCACAGACTCTCAAACGGCCTTTCCAGTTGCAAAGGGGCCTGGGAAATTGAGTATTTTGTTTCAATAGTCTCTCTGTGGTGGGGGCAGGAGAGGAAAGGGGAATGACTGTTAGACGAACCAACCTATTGTGTCTTGCTGCAGTCTTGGAATCAACGTTATCAAGCACCATTTAATTAAATACAGAAAGAGCTGATCAAACGCACAGTAATGAATCATGGCAGAAAATTTGACTGATGTGAAAATCAGGTATAAAGAATTCCACTGTCTGCAATACTGCAGAGAAGCGTTGGTCTCTCATTCTCTGTTGGGACTAATTCCAGTTGTCTAAGAACTTCAGTCCCTTCGATTAGTTGCCTACACAGGAGGGAATAACATACGATCAGTCTTGCATTTCCAGGTTTAGCGTACATTCACAAATGGAGTCCTACCCAACACTGTGAAGGCTAATACAAATTAACTGCAATTGTAACTATCTGAACTGGCTCTACGAGTGCCCACTTTGCTGCCTGTATGCCCAGCATCACTATTCGGGCAGTGGTCCCTCGGGCCTTGAAGCTGCTTGCTGCTGCAGCTTTTAGCCAGCATCTCTGCATCTTCCTGAGTGGGCTCTATCCTTTTTTATTCTTTTCCAGCTTACTCGTGGCTTCTACAGAAATCTTGCCCAATAAGCTGCTCAAGTAGCTTACAATGAAAAGCTCTCCTGTAGTTCCTCATCATCTTTGGAAGAAGTCCATATCCTGAAGCATTCATGGCACCTCGGGCCCAGTGGTCCTTGCCCCTCCCCTTTCTCCAGCCTGTCTCTCTTCTCCCTTGGCTTCGCACTCTTGCTAGGCCAGCTGAGCTGGAGACATGCTTCTCTCTTCTTCCTTAGGGCACTGGAAGAGTGCCTTATGCTTCGAAACTGATTTGATTAATTGTAATTTTCCCCTTCCTCTATCTGGCTAACTTCTACTTCACTTTAGCTACCTGGTTCACATTCTCACAAAGCCTCCCACAGTTCCTTCCCACCTTAAGACCCCCTGAAAATGAAATTCTCCTCCCACCATCCCCAGCGCATACTCCCTCAAACTTCTTCCATGTGTATGCATGGATGGCAATCTTACAAGGTTGCATTTTAATATATATTTATTTTTATTTTATGTGCACATTTGTCTGGGTGAAGATGTTAGATCGCCTGAAACTGGAGTTACAGACAGTTGTAAGCTGCAATGTGACTGCTGGGAATTGAACCTGGGTTCTCTGGAAGAATAGCCAGTGCTCTCAACCACCGAGCCCTCTCCAGTCCAAAGACCTGTTTGTTTGTTTGTTTGTTTGTTTGTTTGTTTTTTGAAACAGAGTTTCTGTGTAGCTCTGCTCTTGCTGCCCTGAAACTTGATCTGCAGACCAGGCTGGCCTCAAACTCAGAGATCTGCCTGTCTCTGCCTCCAGAGTGCTACGATTAAAGGCGAGTGCCACCACCGCCCGGCACAAGCTTGTATTTTTATATTCTTTCCCCATGAGGGACACTGGGAGAGGCCATGCTGTGGACTGCTGCAGTCTCTGCTGATAAGCATTCCTGGCAGCTTCTACTTTAGAACTTGGAAAGAGGAGCCTTCAGGTAGACAGGAGACTTCTGTGTCTCCAGGCCTTGCTGACCATGCTTGGACTTGAGGAAGCAGAAATGCCCAGAAGATCCCTGGGCAGCAGCAGCTTCACCTGGGCAGGAAGCTCTATTTCATCCGTCGTAACTGGCCTGGTTGTCTGTTTTGCTGTTATCTCTCTCCAGCTCCCTAAACATTCTGTGGGGTCCTGTGTAGATATTCCAACCTGACTGAAACTGGAGTAGGAGAGTTCAGGGTTGGGCTGAGACTACGCCTGAGCTGTAACAGTAAAAGGGATACACTGCCTCCCTGCGGCCAGAGTGGTGACGACAGCGAAAAGACTTCCCCAGGAACAGCCATGAAATCATTCAGTTTGCTCTTCCTTGAGGAACTGGGGAGAGGGTCATCTCAGTCCCACCTCCAGCCTTCCCAGTGACCACCTGCAGTCTTTGCTTTATATATCTCTCTGGTTTTGATGGGGTCCTTTCTTTGTTTTTATCTGCCTTTTTTGGTGGGATCTAACGTCTCTGAAGAGCAAGCCTGTGTCCTGCCACCCTCTCTCCACTCTAAACATCAGCAATGACAGATGGCAGATGCCCAGTAAAATTATATTGAATGAATCAAGAAAAGCAAAGATGATGGCTGGAAACAGTGCAGGGCAGGAGAGGGAGCGGTGTGGAAGGCTGACGACTGTGTGGTGTCTGTCTGCAGGAGGTGGTGGTGGCGCGCTGAGGATTCGCTGTAGCCACGTTTGTGTCTGAGAAAGGAGGCTTTAATAATTCATGAGGCATTGGTAGGAGGGGTAGAGACTGTCAGCAAGGTGGCAGAGGATATTCAGATGATCCGAGAAGAGCTAGAGTTATCTAAAATTAATACACGAATGCATTTTCAGCTCACGCCTTGAATTCTTGAACTGGGGTGGCAGAGGCAGGAGGATCTCTGAGTTTGAGGCCAGCCTAGTCTGCAGAGTGAGTTCCAGGACAGCCAGGGCTACATAGTGAGACCCTGTAAAACACACAGAGACACACA
>NC_022034.1:27236823-27239517 GCF_000317375.1 Microtus ochrogaster | reverse complement strand
GAGAGAGAGAGAGAGAGAGAGAGAGAGAGAGAGAGAATCAATTTTCACAAACAAAAAAAAATTTACAGACAAAAAACTCAGATTACTTTATAACTTGGAGGAAAACTGAAAGCAACTCATTAAGTTCTAAACCTATGAATGAAAAGTCATCTCATTAAGGCTGCTGAGGCCATAGAGAATCTACAGAAGTGAGATGGCATAAACTCACTTCTGTATGGAACTATATCTAGATTATTAAGCACTGTAGTATGAGTAGTCATAAGAATTGATATTGATCTGGAGACTGAAGATCACAGGTAAGTGGGTAGGTAGGTACATATAGACATACTGAGTGATAGACAGATAGGAACATTACCATAGCTGTGTTTAATTTCTTTATAAAAATTTATTATTATTATTATTATGTGATGTATGTGTGTGATGTGCATGCCATAGCACATGTGTTGAAGTCAGAGGACAATTCTTATGGAGTTGGGTCTCCTCCCACCTTTATGTGGGTTCCAGGAATTGAACTCATAATCATCAGAACTGTGCGACAAGCACCTTTACCCAATGAGTAATCTTGCCAGTCCTAATTTCCTTTTTTATGGATAACAAATCTGTTATAACTATTTATTGTTAGATGCATCTATTATTTGGTGTTTTCAGTTCTATTTTTGGCTAACCAGACTATGTACAATCATCATGCAACACGTTATATGTGTGAAGCCTGTGCAGGAAAACCATCATGTACATACCCGAAAGCCACGTATTTTCTATCCAGATAGGGAGCTGCTTGCAGTGTGACGTAGAATTGTGAGCCATTGGTATGATGACCTCTATTGACCATTCCAAGAACTCCTCTTTTATTATGAGGAATTGAAAAGTTTTCATCTAGGAAAGAATAATCGTAGGTCACTGAAGCGTCATTTCCAACAGTTACGACATTTAAAGAGCAAGGGAACTTGGTAAGAGGTTTACTGCCGGTGTACTGCAAACTGTAGACATTTCCATTAGTTTTGATTACTTTCAAATATTTAAACAAACTTTTTTAAAGTTGTAAAATCTTACTAGAATTGTTGAGCATTTAGCTCATTTGTCTTTATTGTAGCTAGAAACACGCATCCTCGGGATATGCATTGCTTCCAGTGAAGGACAGCAGGCTTCCATGTGCTACCTGCAGTGGACCCTCATCCATTCAACCAGTGTGAACATGATAAACACTGTTCTCACGCCTGAGGGGGTCTGGGCCCTCCTCCCAGCATCTTACATAGACATCGAATGTGGAGTCACCGTTTCTACAGGTTACGGGTGCTTCCTGTCCTGTGTGTGAGCAAGACTCTGTCACCTTAACTGGCTCAGCTGTGCTCCTCAACATTGATGATGAAGATAGTAGTCTGTGCTTATTCTCACTCATATTCAAATACGTTTTCATCTCCAGCTTCCTATGGGCTGACTTGTGAGGAAAAGGATAGTTTGGGGGGGGTTGTAAATGCAAGTGTGTAAGGTTATATGTGGGAAGAACACAGTGCTGATGACGAGGCCACCATTTTCAGAAGTATCACCCCCAGATGTGTTTCTGTGACAATGAATCTTGGTTGCCAACTTGAAAGGATTTTGAATCATCTTGGAGAAACAGCTGGTGGTGTGTCCATGAGGTTTCCAGAAAGGTCTAACTGAAGAGAGAACAGTCACTCTGACTGTGGCTGCACCATCCAGTGACTGGGGGCCCAGACTGAGGAAAAGGAAGACATGAGCTGAGCATCAGCATTCCTCTCTCTCTGCTTCCTGAGATCTGTTGCATCAAACTCCTGCCACCATGCCTTCCCCGCCATGATTGCACCTTCACACTGTGAGCCGAAACAAGCCTCCCACTGCCCTAGATTGCTTTCGTGGGTGTTTTTGTCACAGAAACAGCCTCCAAGTTCAAATGCACCAGAACAGGTGGTGGGTGGTAAAGTCAATGAGGGTTCTCACTGACTATGAGGTTCTGGCCCGGGGATTTAGCTCAGAGGCAAAGCACCTACCTAGCATGTGTGAGCATTGGGTTCCATGATAGCATAGTTAGTTAATACATAGTCACCTACATAGCTGGGCGTCAGGCTAAAGAAAGAGGACTGCAATTTCAAGGCTGCCCGACCTACAAAACTCTTCATGGACCCACCTCGGCACACTCAGTCTTTTCAGGTAAAGTCCTATATTTATAATAGTAGTTATGTGAGCTTGTGTGCAGAGGCCAGGGTTGATGGCAACTGTCTTCATCAATTGCACCCCCACTTTATTTACAGAGATAGGGTCTCTCATTGACCCAGAGCTTACTGATTTGTGAATCTAGCTGTCCACCTTGCCCTATGATCCCTTGTCTCTGCCTCCACAAGCCAAGACAGCTTCTTTATTCATTGACCAATAAAAGCGACACATATACAGAAGGACCTCCCACATCACAGAGTCTCTGCTGTCTTTGTCTCTGTGATGTTAAGAGGGGCTGATGCAACAAGGGCCTCCACCCATGTTTCACTGGGGCCAGGAGAGTAGTTGCTCTCCTACAGCATTATTTCCTTTTCATTTATTAATTGGATTGTGTATATGTGTATTTGTGCATATACACACATGTGCAGGTGATATGTGCAGGTGCCAGAACCTGTGCACATGCTTGTATAGGACTGTGGAGGCTTGAATGAGAAATGCCCCCACAGACTCATATGTTTAGATGCT
>NC_022034.1:27232919-27235878 GCF_000317375.1 Microtus ochrogaster | reverse complement strand
TAGTCCAGGTGCGAGAGTTAGCCGAGAAAAGGGCTAGAGCTAAAGAGTCAAGCAGTGTTTAAATGAATACAGTGTCCGTGTAATTATTTCGGGTAAAGCTAGCCGGAGGCGGCTGGGGTGCTGGGGCCCCGCCGCCCCTATTACTACAACGCAGTATCATTATGAACTTGTGGGTTTAAAATATATGTTGGTTCCCACCAACTGCAATTACTATTTTTATATGGAGGTCAAATTACCACATCTTTGATCAGGGACAGCCTTTCCAAACTGGTTCTGTTGGCATTTTGCCATGACTCTTGAAATCTTTAATAGCATTCCTGCTAGCTGGTAGAACAAGAGGAACTAACTAATACCTTGGAATTTATCCTAAGGAAATACGCAAGTAAATGTGTGTACAAAGTTGCTGTGGACCAGCCCAAGTGGTTGGCTGCTTGAGATGTCTCGTATAGCCCAGTTGGCATCAAAGATGGCTTTGAACTTCTGATGACCTTTTCTCTACCTCCTCAGTGCTGGGATTTCAAGCACGACCCACG
Source organism: Microtus ochrogaster (assembly GCF_000317375.1). Classification (NCBI taxonomy): domain Eukaryota; kingdom Metazoa; phylum Chordata; class Mammalia; order Rodentia; family Cricetidae; genus Microtus; species Microtus ochrogaster. The sequence continues at coordinate 27,235,345 of NC_022034.1, read as the reverse complement.
ACATGAGGTGATCTGGGAGATCCAACCCAGGGTTTCATACATGCTAGGCAAGCAAACACTCGGCCCAACTGAATTACATCTGCCATCCCAGGGATTTTGTTTTGTTTTGTTTTGTTTTAGAATACCACTCAGTCTTTAATCAAGTAAGGACAAAGCTCCACTTTAAAAAAAAATCTGCAGTTTGAGGGATAACACCATTTTGAACTTTTATTTCTGCTAGATATGATCACAAATTGTCTCATTTGAATCCTTTTAAATTTGGATAATCAGTCGCTATATGACAGCCAAACTTGAAAGATACCTACCTTCAAATATTGGTCCATAAATAGACTCCCCGTCATCTCCTCTTCCCTGTACTATATCTGAGAAATAACAACAACCAGATGAGAACACAGTGATGGCCAAGGGAAGAAGGTGCCTTTAATCTTGACTGTTTTCATCTTACATCAGTCTAGAGTAAGCTGCCCAGCTGAAAACATTACTACAATCACTTCACTTTATCATGCATCATTTTTACTTTAGAAATTTATTCTGTTGTCATAACTCTCTGAGGCAACAAACAGGTTATAATGTAAAGCCTTTGGGCAATGTTAAATTATCATTATGACCACAATTTAAAGAAGATGCTCACACAAATCCGTTCCCTTCACAGGTCATTTTCTGCATCAGCTTGAATGTAATTGGCACTATTAGGAGGTGTGGCTTTGCTGGAGGAAGTGTGTCACTATGGAGGTGGGCTTGGAGCCACACCCAGTGTGTCAGACCACTTCCTGTTGCCTGTGGGATCTCCACTCTCAGCTCCATGTCTGCTGGCATGCCGCCATGTCCTGCCATGATGATAATGGATTAAACCTCTGAAACTGCAAGCCACCAATTAAATGTTTTCCTTTACAAAAGTTACCACATTCATGGTGTCTCTGCAGCAATAGGAACCCTATCTAAGATATTCCATACTTCACTTTTCAGAGGAGTAGGGAAAATAAACTGAGAAGATGAAATGGAAGGAGTTCTTATTGGACGTGAAGAAAATGATGCTCCAGGTGCTGGGGAGGCAGCTCATAGGGTAGAGTTTTGTGTGCGACCATGAAGACCTGAGTTTGATGCCCAGCATCCACATGAAAAGCTGGCAGGGTGGCACATGCTGGTGGTCCATGGATCCTGGAGCTCACTGTCCAGTTACCCTTCCCTAATTGGCAAGCTTGCACAGCATGTACAAGACCCTGAATTTGACAGCCTGCACTGTAAAAAACATCGTCAGCCATAATAATAACTTACTTATTTAAACAATGTTTTGAAAAGGAAATTCCTTTTGATATAATAAGAGGGTTTTTATTTATTTGCTTTTGGTGTTTATAGGAACTGTATACTTTGGCTTTGGCAATGTTCCTACTATAAAGACTCCAGACACAGGTTCTTTTATATCCACCCACACCTGGGTAAACAGGCGTGACTTCTGTGTCCCAGCCTCCCCATCAGTACACTCTACTTCCTTTAGCCCTCGGCTCCACCCTCTCCTCTGTACAGTGCTCAATAAATGCTGGCTGGAGGACTGAGCTGTCTTATTCGAGTGTAAGCAAGCTAGTAGTAAGGGTGTGCTTTAGAAAAAAATCAGGATCTGACCCAACGGGGAGCACACAGAGAAAAATTATTTGGAAAAGTGAATGGAGCATCATCATGCTATTCGTGTTGATGCAAAAGACAAAATAACCCCCTCAAAAAACAAAGTTCTCACCTCAAAGAGGTCAAAATACTTTATTATGGATCCAAATTTGAATGAGCATGTCCCCAGGAAACACGGAGCTAGGCCATCCTAGGTTCCATGTTCCAATATAGAAGCAGTTTCAAGAAAATTTGTAGTAACAGAAAAAAAAAGAGTTACAAATCCAGGCATTTAAAAATACATTGGTGGACACATCAGAGAGGCAGTTACAGCAAGATGGGAGAATTTCTCCTCTAGGCCTCAGAGACTGTCTGTTGACTTTCTTACTTAGCCTTGGGTTTGGTGGAAGCTGGTAGTCTACTAAATTAATAAATTTTGAAAGGTTCTAATTTGTTACATAGATGTGAGCAAGGAACCGGCTATCTAGGACTAAAGCTAGCCCAAGATAAAGTGTATTCTTGTCTTACTTAGTTTTCTTGTCTCACTATTCTGAAAGGAGATTCAATACCTGCACACTTTGCCATCTGGAAATCTTAGATATACAGAAAAGCAACTTCAACAGATACTGTGACCTACTTCTCCCAAGTCTTGTTCTGAGAAAATTGAGAAACAAAATGTAGCAACTGAAACTTAGTCCCTGAGAGTAACCATCACTAGGCAGCTGTTATCTTCAAATTTTTATTACTTTGACTGATTGAAGTATCTGTCTCTCTCCTCTCTCTCCTCTCTCTCCTCTCTCTCTCTCTCTCTCCTCTCTCTCTCTCTC
>NC_022034.1:27228328-27232819 GCF_000317375.1 Microtus ochrogaster | reverse complement strand
TTTTTTTTTTTTTTTTTGGTTTTTCAAGACAGGGTTTCTCTGTAGCTTTGGAGCTCATCCTGGAACTAGCTCTTGTAGACCAGGCTGGCCTCAAACTCACAGAAATCCACTTGCCTCTGCATCCCGAGTACTGGGATTAAAGATAATGTGTCACCACTGCCTGGCTTTTTATTACTTTGGTTACATGCGCTCTTGTTGTCTCTAATATAGAAATGATAGGAAAAAGGTAGATTTTTGAACCTACTTTAATGCAAAAAGCAACCATTAATCTCAAAATATTTTACATTGGTATGGATTTTGATTTAGTGATACAAATTTAAAGTTAATTTTCTTACACTATATGAATGTTTCTACTCTTGTTTGGGGTACTATGTTTATGCATATGACATATGGGGTACATATGTCATTTAAATATGCAATGTATATTTAGGAATTGCATATTAGTAGCCATCTAAAATAGTCAAACATATAGTCAGGTATATTTTCAAGGTCATACACAGATATATTTAGATAGATAGATGGTCTTCAAACACTTCAAAGGCCTACAGAATATGACATTTAATATCTTTAATAACTTAAGGCTATTCGTGACAATGAGATATGTCTGTTCTTGACAGTACCAATTTACTTCAAAAGATGATGGTCATCAAAGAACCTCCATATGGAGTTTGTTTTCTTTATGGCAAAAGCTAGACATCTGGGCAGAGAAATTGTCCTTACCTCAATTGCTGACAGTAAACTGTCCAAACTGGACCAGCAGAATGAAAAAGAAAGTGACTATCAAACATTGCCAAGACAAGGTCCTTCAAAATTTCCTGCTTCTCAGAAAAAGTCTGTCAGATATGCTAGGCCTTTAGGCCAAAGATAGATGTCCAACGTTACAGAAGAACTTTGGTGTCTGTTCAGGAAGCGAGATGTCCCTATTGTTAGTTAGCAGTTCACCCTTCTGGGGTCTTTGGCAGAGTTGAAGACTAAAAAGCCATAGTTAAAGTTTTCTGTAGTTATAATAAAAGTTAAATTAGGTATAAATGTTTAAAGCCACAAAGATAAGATAAATAATAGGGAATTTTCTCTAAACTTGCCAAATACAAATGGACTGGATACTGTGACTGTAATTCTTTCATAATAACTGTTCTGCTATACATAGTTTCACTATGTTAAATTTAAAGCCTTCCTTTTTAATTAGACAAAGGGGGAGAAATGCTGAGGAACAAACTTTGTATGCTATAAATATGTATTACTCTCAGCTGGCTGGCCAATAGCTGGACTAGGTAGAGGCTAGGTGGACAGCCGAACTGAGAGGACCCTGGGAAGAAGAAGGGCAGAGTCTCGGGAGAGGCACAGAAAGAAGCAAGATGAATGTGTCATGTTGAAAGAAGATACTGCCATGTGGCAAAGTGTATATAAGAAATACGGGTTAATTTTTTTTTTTTTTTTTTTGGTTTTTCGAGACAGGGTTTCTCTGTGGCTTTGGAGCCTGTCCTGGAACTAGCTCTGTAGACCAGGCTGGTCTCGAACTCACAGAGATCCTCCTGCCTCTGCCTCCAGAGTGCTGGGATTAAAGGCGTGCGCCACCATCGCCCGGCCCGGGTTAATTTAAAATATAAGAATTAACTAGTAACAAGTCTGTGCTATCATCTGAGCATTTGTAAGTAATAATAAGTTTCAGTGGTTATTTGGGAATGGCTGCCAAGACACAGAGGAACTCCATCTACCCGCCCTCTCTCTCTCGTTGTTGCTGTTGTTTTTGGAGACAGGATCTCTCTACATAGTCCTGGCTATCCTAGAACTCACTCTGTAAACCAAGCTAGCCTTGAACTCACAGAGATCTGTCTGCTTTTGCCTCCTGGGTGCTGGGATTAAAGGCATGGCCCAGCCTTGTTCCATTTTCAAATTCCCAAATGTGATCCTAGGTATTTTTATGTATTTAGTTGAACTTTTAAAAGTACTTTCTGATTTAAAAAAAAAGTCATCTTACTCTATGCCATTTTTTAATTTGCCATGTTCCTGAAAAAAAAAAAACTTATATTAGGGATTAAAAAATACTTATATGTTAATGAATCATTTGACCACATATAACTGTCTTTAAATTATACATCTGTTATTATCAATATCGAATTCTTGGGCTGGAGATGGCTCCATGAAGTGCTCCCCATGCAAGCATAAGTATCTGAGTTGGGTTCCAGAACCTATGAAAAAGAAGCCAGATGAACTGCACGGTTCAGTACCCATGACTCAGCACCCAGGAGGCAGGCGGATCTTGGTGAGTTCCAAGCCAGCCTGGACTACACAGTGAGTTCCAGGACAGCCAGGGCTACACAGTAACACCCTGTCTTGAAAAATCAACACACCAACAAAGAAATGGAGGCTCTCTGTGAATGGGAGGTCGGCCCTAATTCTTTATAATTCATAAAGGTAAATGAATGGTGTTAATGCACTCGGCTTTGACGTCATATTAAAGTTTGCAGCTCACCTCCTCCTTGTATCCAACCATTCTGGACTACTCGATGAAAAATCGAATCTTTGTAATGAAGCTTTACGCCTCTCTCAGAAAACCCTGCCGTTCCTGTGCACAAGACCTGAAAATTTTTACATGTTTTGGGACATGTATCACAATATAGCTACAAAACAAAGATGAAAGGTTTCAGAGATCACTCAGTATTTTATCAATTATAGATGCCTCAAAATTTATTTGAAAAAAAAACATCAAAATTCTCTTACCTCAAAAATCAGTCTTCCAATTGGAGAAAGATTGATACAAATGTCCAAGAACACAAAATCATGCTATTGAAATTATCAAGAAAAAAATAATGCAGGTCAATGTTTTGTAAGCCTTAGAAATATTAAAAAAAACAAAGCATTCATTTCAGTGATAAGATTTTACCCGCAATATGAACAGATAGATAAGAGCAAGTACAATCTTAACCACCATACCTATAGGTAACCGTAAAATTAATGACCTGCCTAGCTCTGCTCTGCCTCACCCTGCTCTGCTATAGGCTAGAAGCAGTTTTTTATTCATTAAGGTAATCACAACACACAAGGGGAAAAACCCACATCACGAGTCTAACATTTATAACATACCACACAATGGCTATAGACCTCTCCGCAGCAAAGCTTTGAACAGAGCTAACCTCATGCAGGACTGGGAACACGAGCTAGGAATTCAGACCCCAGGGCTCAGTGTGGAAGAAAGAAGGGACAGCCCCCTGGGGACAGAAACAGACTAGGGGTTCTCCACTACTCTTTTGAGTAGGTCTGGGAAAAGATCCAAGGGAGTGTCGTGGAGCTGGCAACTGTGTGTCCTGGATTTTCAGAGCCAAGCCACACCCCTTCTCACTGGGAGAATAGTTACTGTTGTCACTACAGTTCTGGCACCCATGGCCCCGGAAGAGAAGGGGGATGTGCTTCCCACTTATCTTCGCTCACCCTCTCCTCTCTCATGTTCAGTAGTCCTCATGTGTCGTCACTGGGAGCACCTCTCAGTAGAGATGAAGGTTTTGGAGGCTTTGCATAGTCATATAAAAGGGCATCCAAAGTTGGGCATGGTGGTTCCCATCTGAAATCCCAACACTTGTCTGAAGCTAAGGCAGGGGAATTGCTGTAAGTCCAAGGCTAGCCTAGGCAGGCTACTAAGACCTTGTTTCAAAACAATACAAAACAGAAAGGCATCCAAAATAAATACGCTAGTCCTTATCTGCTTAGCTCTTAGGGACCACGGTACATGTAATGGGATATGTTTCAGACTTTGGACATGACTGTCATACATGGAATACCAACTCAAAGCAGTGTGTTAATTTGCCTTCCTTCTTCCTCAAAAAATCCAGAAAACACATGATATTTTAAGTGTATTATATTATGTCACTCCAAGCTTTTTAAGTTTTTTGTTAAAAGATTGAACTAATACTTGTGCTGTCTAGCATCTGGCAAGGAAGTAGTACAAGCCTACTGAGTATAACTAAAGTTTTCTCTTCTTTTGCCAGACAGTGTCTCACTGTCCAACACAGGTTGGTCAGGAACTCATTACATAGCCATAGCCCAGGCTGACCTTGAACTCATGGGAATTATCCTGCCTCAGCCTCATGAGGGCTGGGCTCACAGGCAATGATGCAGGATTTCCATGTGCCGGCTAGTTAATTTGTTTGGCCCTCTTAGCTTCTGTACTACAGGTTCTAAACTATAAGAGAGTGCTAAGGCTAAAAAACAGGAGGCATAATCTAATAAACCTCATAGGGTTGGGAGGGACAAGAGGCTATGTCAGAAATTATGGTTCAATGGGGAAATGAATTAGAGTCTATTTGGGTGTAATTAGCCTCCCTGTGCATCAATTGATTTTCTATTTATTTAGTATACAATATTCTGTCTGTGTATATGCCTGCAGGCCAGAAGAGGGCATCAGACCTCATTGCAGATGGTTGTGAGCCACCATGTGGTTGCTGGGAATTGAACTCAGGACCTTTGGAAGAGCAGGCAATGCTCTTAACCTCTGAG
>NC_022034.1:27184750-27227728 GCF_000317375.1 Microtus ochrogaster | reverse complement strand
CATGCTGAATCTTTCCCGGTAAGACTGATGCTACACAGATTATTAGAGATGGGTTGATCAGGATATGAGAATTCGCCTGTAAGGGCTAGAGTTAATGGGCCAAGCAGTGTTTAAAAGAATACAGTTTGTGTGTTGTTATTTCTGGTGTAAAGCTAGCCATGCGGGAGCCAGGTGGGACGAAAAGCAGGCCCGCAGCTCCTACTACAACCATCCAGTCACCTAGAGTCTAACACACAAGCATACATAAGCATACATAAGCAGGGCACTTCAGCCTAGAAATAGACAAAATCCTAGGCTTCCATCAACATGAGAAATCCTCCCTGTAAAAACAGTCTTTTCTCAGGACTCTAGATCCTCCGTTGCCAGGGCCACCGTTAATTCACGCTTCATTGTCCCTATCATGTGTCACCACAGCGCTTTCCAGACACCTTGCCTGCCACCAGCTTGCTTTGGCATGGCTCCACCCACCGCACCCAAAAGCTAAACGGATTATGTTGTAGTCTGAAATGCTCTGTTGAACTGTCTTCCGTCTGGACGAAATCTCCGTGCTTCAGCAGGGATAGTAAATCATCATCTTAGGATCTGCTGGATTTCCCCATCCTGCTTAACACCTGACCATCCTTCCTATCTGGGCAACAACCCAGTGGATTTCTCTAGCATTGCTAGAACATGCAGGACCCAGATTCTCCCTCCTCCCACCCCAGGACGGAAAGGTTGTGGACATGTGGCCTAGATTTTCTGGACAAGTACTCCTGGGACCTGGGGCTTAGGAAGTATTGTAAAGACACGGAAGATGTTGGGAAGCCACTTTCCATGACGACAGTGGCAGCATGAACCTAGGGCTAGCGGTTGCTGAACCTGGGGTGGACTGCCGGCCACACATTCCTCTGGCATGGCTCTGCCCATTTCCCTGGTATGTGGCCTCCTTGTGCCTACCTGGTTTCTAAAGCTTTCTTGTGAACTCGGCGAGTCAGCACCATGGCAATACACATTTTGTTAGTCAAGTAACTTCTGACCACTGGCACCAAGACTCATTTTCAGTTTCATTTTCTCAGCCTGATCAACTACTATTTCTGCCTTCTTTGTGGCCACTGACATTCCTGGGGAACACCGTGGGTCTCCAGATTTCCTTTGGGAATTAACCACAAACAATAAATTCCTCTGTACCTCAGAGTTTTCAGCATTTTAAAAATGCATTGTTTGTTCAACCAAACACTCACTGGCTGCCTACTAGGCTTAGTGCCTGTTCAAGGCAGTGCTTAAATAAGGGTCATGAGACAAAGCCTCTGCACAGCTCAGGTCCTAGCACCGGGTCACTCTGTGTAGCCCTGGCTGTCCCGGAACTCACTCTGTAGACCAGGCAGGCTGGCCTTCAACTCAGCGATCCACCCAATTCTGCCTCCCAAGTGCTAGGATTAAAGGCATGTGCTACCACACCCAGTCTGTGGGGGAATTTTCTTAATTGCTAATTGATGCAGGAGGCCCAGCCCAATGTGGGCAGTGCCATCCTGGACAGGAGGGCCTGGACTGTATAAGAAAGTTCACTTCTTGCTGCCTGTGGACCAAGATGTAGAACTCTCAGCTCTTTTTCTAGCACCACGTCTGCCTGCACGCGGCCATATCCTGCCAGGATGATAAAGAACTAAAGCTCTGAGAGTGTAAGCCACCCCTAATTAAATGTCTTCCTCTGTAAGAGTTCCTATAGTCATGGTGTCTCTTCACAGCAATAGAAATGCTAAGACAGTCCTCATCCTGTAGATCAGGTTACTCAGGGGCTGATGGTTAATCCCAGTTCATTCCTTTCAGACGTTCAGTCTCAATGCGGTAGTGCTCACTTAGGTGTTAGGAAATTTTAAAGTATTTCAGGGCCACGGCTGGAGGCTTGGCTCAGTGCTAACCATGCTTGCTGCTCTTCCAGAGGACACAAGTTCAGTTCCCGGCACCCACATCAAGGGGCTCACAAATGCCTTTAACTTCAGCTCCAAGGGAACTGAACACCCTTCTAACCTCTGAGGGTGCCTGGACACATGTGGAACACAGGGCAGTGGAGGTAAAGCCCTCATTTACTGCACAAGTCTGATGGCCCAAGTTCAGTCCCCAGAACACACAACAGCGAAGGAGAGAAACAACTCGGCAGCCTGCTGTGGTACACGTGCCCTCCCCATTTATGATATCCACTAGTTCCTGCTTTGCTGTGAGACAGGGTCTTGCTATATCATCCAGATTGGCCTTAGAATTAAGGGTACAAACAATCCTCCTGCCTCAGCCTCCTGAGAAGCTAAGACTACAGGTGCATATCAAACGGTGTTTATGTTCTAATTGGAGGAATGCATGTACGTACATCTTGAAAGGGGAGGAGATGGGCTGGAGAGATGGCTCAGAGGTTAGGAGCACTGGCTGTTCTTCCAGAGGTCCTGAGTTCAATTCCCAGAAACCACATGGTGGCTCACAACCATCTGTACTGAGATCTGGTACCCTTTCTGGCATGCAAGCATACACGCAAAACACTGTATACATAATAAGTAAATAAATAAATAAAATATTTAAAAAAAAAAAGAAAGAAAGGGGAGGAGAAACACAGTCTGCTGTGACATACATCTGCTTACCTCATTGCGCAGCCAAACCCTGAACTATAATCCTTTGCAAGTGCTTTTAAAATAAGGTCACTGGGGGCTTACATCTTAATCTCCTGGTGTATCTCCTTTGTGAGTACATCAACAATTAATGCTGAGTTAACACAAATGATGAAAAATTCTATTAAAAACCTGTGTAACTTGCCTTGGTGTCTTTTAAGAACTTGGTGGAATAATTCAAAGTTAGTGCTTCATACAGTGCGGAGGGTCGGACATCAACCACGTCCCACACCTTCTGGGCCCACTTCTTCAGGTCAAATGCGTTACCCAGCAGTTGATCATTAATAAAGCACATCACATAGGAGGAATATACCCAGGTTTCACCCTTCAGTTCCTACAGGAATCAGGGGTGGGGTGGGGATAATGACAGAAAAACAAAACATTTGCTGAAACCACAAACCAGAGCTTGAGATGAACTCTACAGCCCGATTTGCCAACTACAGGATTAATGCTTTTAAAATACGTTTTTTTTTTTAAAAAAACTATCTTTCAGAATTCTGCTGTGAAAAAAGAATTCAATGTTTTTGAAACTCTTAACATAATGAAGAATAGAGAATAAGTTAGAAAGCAGTCTTTAAACTATTACAGTCATAGGTAGATGAAATTGGGTAATAATAATATCTACCTGGTGCACCTGTGTGTTCCATTCATTCGTGAATTCCATGCAGTCTCTGTCTCCGTTTGTGAGGCACACTTTCCTGTGTGCATTCTTGGACGCGGGCCTGAGTAAGGCGTGCTTTTCAATGTAGAGAACTGAGGTGTGTGTGCGTGCATGTGTGCAATAAAGCTATGGAACCCAAGCATGAAACAGTGATTGTTCTGGATAGAGGAGAATTTCTTTAGGAGATGCCTCATGAGGGCTGACGGGAGTTTCTACATCTCATCAGAGACAAGAAAACTCACCTTCTCGGACACTTTAAACCTAAGCCACTTAAGATGAACTATATTAGTGTTTTCATCAATGTAATGCTGCCATCAGCTTCCTAGATCCCCAGCATGGCCTGAACAACAGGAACCCCAGAGAAGATACGGCCTGTTATTTTCTGGCAAACCTTGAGTGACTTGGAGCAGCCATTTGCAAGTCTCAGAAGAATCTGACTTGTGCTGGGGTTGGACCTGGTGGAGAATCTGCATTTCTAGTGGTAGCCAGCGAAATTCTGGTCCTGTAACCAGGATACTGAGCTTTGTGCTGCCTGTCATCACAAGCCCCAGTGAGCTGGGGGACAGGAATGGAATCTTTACTGTGCTTCATTCAGACAACCACCTGGAAGACAGGGTCAGCTCCTCATCTGCCTGCCGTTGTCGTCTTCAGTTAGCACGTCTTACAATGAAAAAGGCTGCCATTCCAAATTCAGTCCTGTCAAGCCTGACTCCTCCTGTCAAGCCTGACTCTGAGGTTCTCCATATCCCCTCCCACACTTATCCCTCGTTACTTATTGTCACCCTTCATTGGGGAGTTCTGGGCACTCTCTGGGCAGCATCTAGGATGAATTAACAGAGAAGCAGGTGGCAGTATATATGTGCTGAGATGCATGTATACAGATTCTGCCCTGCAACGTGAAGTAAGGATGTGCCCTCTCAATATAGGACATAAAAATGCCCCCGTCTGTCCCTCCTGCTCCCATCAGTCTGCTGGTCTCAAGACTGCATTGAAGAAATACTAGTTTGGGCAACAATTTGCCTTCAGCTTGCCAGCGAGCCGTATTGCCCGCCCCTCTGAGGAGCTTTAATAGCCTCTGCCTTGCTTTCCATGCCTTTCTCAAAACCTGCTTCCGGCTCTCGTTCTGGAGAGCGCACTTGTTCGTGCCCAGTGGTGAATCACTGATAAAGGCTGGGCAGACCTGGAGTGTTTAGATTTACTGGTGTTGTGTCTTGCAAGACCCAAACCTATAGCAAGACGGGAAAATGTAACTGTGGACACTTTGTTCTATGAGGTAGGGAATGCCAGAGAAGACATGTAAGATAGAAACACTATCTCTTGGTGCACATTAGGAGAGTTCCTGGCTTGCCTCCAGGTAGCAGCCTGGCTCTGATGCTTTCTAGAACTTTCTGTCACTACTTGCTAATGATGCTGTCCTTTTTTCTTTTTCTTTTTCCTTTTCTTTCTTTTGAGTGAAGAGATAGGCCTTCCCATGGCCCCTGAAGCTGTGCCCATAGGGGAGCCTTACAGTCTGTGGAAGCAGAAGGCAAGTTAAGCCTTATGAACCGACTTACTGGGACCAAATGTCCTAGGAAGCCCTGCACCCAACACAAGACATGGTTTACACTAAAAAGTTAAGCTGAGGGTGGGAGAGAGAAGAAAGGAGAGAGACGAAATAAAGCAACAGCGACGAACTAGAAAACCTCATTCGTGGGTTTTCACAGCTGTCTCTAACTCCAGGCCCAGACTCATTGCCCTCTTTTGGCCTTCATGGGCACTAGGCATGCATGTGGTTTACAGACAAAATACATACAGACAAAATACCCATGCACATATACATTATTAATTAATTAATAATTGAAAAATGGTCTTATGTTAGGGTTGGCCCACTGCCCCCAGTTTCCTTAAAATTGCTTTAGTTTAACATTGAAATTCCTGTATCCCAAGAAAAACAGGACCATTGGTTACCCCTAGCTGTAGCAGGAGCTGAATGTCTCCCTCCCTTCCTACCCGGCATCCTAGAATAGTGTCCTCCATTCCTTAAGCGTTTGCTATGACTTTGTCCTATGACATATGGCTGAGTCAGGATGCCACCATAGCCTCCTTCGCACTCTAGACTCTAGGTAACACTACAAAGTGTAAGCTATCTACCATGCCCCGACAGGGCAGCCCTGGGTTCGAGCAGAAATGTGGAGAACAAAGCTTCCGATAGGGCGAGCTGCTCATAGGAGGGTAGCCACTGCCAGGAGACCTCCTCAGACAACAGCTCCAACCAACACACACCCACACTTTCTGGTTAAGGGCCAGGCCACCATAAGCTGAGTGCCAGGGTGCTGTAGGAAGTGCAAGCAACACAGAAGAAAGAAGGGTGGCCATCAGGGCTAGCTGGCGTCTCCAGCAGTTTAAAACCCATCTCTCTCAAATACCAGCTACAAGATGTAAATATCTTATCGTTTAGGAAAGTCTAGGAAGATGAGTAAAATAATTAAGGAAAGTGCATAATAGAGAGAAGAAAGGATAGCGGGAGTTTGTCATTTTCCCCAAACTGCACAAATACTTCACACGGAAGCGGACGTGTCAATATTGCCCATGCTGGCGTATCCCTTACCCTCTTTTTCTCCTGTAGATACTGATCCCAAGCAAACTCTTGAAGAGGAACTATCACGGGATCTTCAAATCTGGATGGGTAATTATGTTTCAGAGTCTAGGTTGCAAGATAGAATAGTTTAGGTTCTTATTTGTGTATTTACTCATTTATCTGGGAGTGGGGTGGGTCAGGGCGCACCAGCCATACACGCACATGAACCAGGCAGGGCACACTAGCCGTACACGCACATGAACCAGGCAGGGTGCACTAGCCGTACATGCACGTATGGGAGTAGGCAGCGTACACAGCCATGCATGAACATGCCGGGACCAGAGGTCTTCCCTTTCTCCTCTCTGGCTTATTTGTTAAACCTGGAGCTATTTCAGCCATGCTGGCTGGCTGGGGATTTCCCGAGACCCACCGGCCTCTTCCTGCCAGTCTTAGGGCTACAGGAGTCATGGGCTGAGCTTGGTTTCACACGGGGCTCAGGGCTCTGAACTCAGGCCCACGTGCTTGCACAGCTGGCATTCTATTCCCTGTGCCATTGCCACAGCGCCTAGGTTCTCTCTTGAAAGTCAAAATCTTTTCTCTAGATTTTTATGGGCTCTTCAGACAGTTTCATACAGCACGCACAGGCCAGCCTGCCCCACTGAGATGCCCTGGCTTGTTCTCAGGGGCCCTGCCAAGTCATTCTGACCCTGTCTGGCTTGTCCCTCGCCTCTAGGGAACAAGAGGGCAAGGGTATGTCTTAGTCTTTTTATATTGCTACCACGCCATCGACACATAACTCAAGAAATGAGTTTATACCAATGGTTTTGGGAATCTCTTATGTTCTTTTAGGACTTTTCCCCTAAATTAAATTGCTAAATTTCAGGTACTTGATTTGTAGCAAAGAAATTATAAATATTATTGTCTTAATTTATTGATGTAAGGAGAATGACCAGAAGGCCACTGTTGTGGTTACGCAACTCGGGAAAAGGAGAAGCAAATGCTCAGTAAGTGTCAGCTTCTAGATAAGCTTTAGTATTGAGTGTGCTTTAGCCACACTTGTTTCATGTGCATGAATCAGAGAAAATGACTCTTTAAAAAATACTTCTAAAAGGTGTGTGTGTGTGTGTGTGTATGCGCACGTGCTGGGGCTGGGTCAGGAGGCGGTCAATGTTCATGGGATTGGGGATGTTCCTGGAGACCAGAAGAGGCTCCTGGATTTCCTGGAGCTGGAGTTGTAAGTCATAAACTGGCAGACGGTGCTGGGAACCAAACCTCTGTCACTAACAGTGATGCTCGGAGGCCCTGCTGTGGTCTAGAAGAGCACAGGCAGGCACGTTCTATCGGGTGTGGCGGGGAAGCCTGGGTGAGAGCGTTTCATACTCTGGGATGGTGTAAGATGGCAACAAACAAGAGAACTATTTCTCAGTTTTACAGTCTGCGTTCGGTCCGTTTCAGGCAATCCTACAGGATGACCACTGTTTCTAAGAGAAGAACTATCTAGAAAAAGTAATAAGATTAGTAGTTTTTATGTTTGCTCATAATAATAGCATTTGTTGCAGAGTGGACCACATCCAAATTAAAATATATGCTAATATTTATCCTTATTTTGTGCAAATCTAAATCTGTCTATGTGTCAGGCATCTGGGATTACTTATAAATATATTGGGATTATAATCAAATATCCTTAATTATGCTAGAACTAACTGAATTTACATTGATACATTTTTCATATTTGAATACAGTCCCAAGAGGCAAAACCTTGGGAAAATTACATTATTAGAAAAGTAAAGACATTGTTTTCTTGAGTTGGTACCATCTATCTCAGATTGCGACTCCTGTAAGGTTTTGAAAGAATTGACAGCCAAGAATAATTTCCACATCTTTTAATGACCGAAAGACAATCAAAAGATGAATCATATTTTGCATTACATCAAAATCATATGTAAGTCCAACACAGCATCTACAATAAAATTTCACTGGAAGACTACTCACAATTCACTTACATCCTGCGGCTGCCGCTCTGCTTTGTTGTGTAGCCCAGGCTGACCCTCAGCTCTCTATCTCCCTGTCTCGGCCTCCTGAGTGCCAGGAGGATGGGCCTCTTACCGTCCCTAGGCACACTGCCTTCACAGGGTAAGCCTGAGACTGTGTCCTACAACACCTAACATCTTTACTAATTGGACTTCACACGAAGGGGGAAAAAAGCAAATACGTTTCCTGCAGTGTGGAACAAATATAATTCACCCTAAGAGAAGCAACTAAGAAAGAAAAGCATCACTTGAACCTCTTTAGCAATAAAACAACCTTGGTTCAAAACAACAATAAAAACTAAACAAACCGAACCAAGAAACCCTTATTCTCCCTCCTACACATCCCAAACACTGGGTGCTGGAGCAAGCAAGAGGCAGTTTCTGAAGGTGAATTCTACTTGGCTGCCCTTGCAACCATCTGGGCAATCTGGAAAGACAAGCACAAATGGTAGGTGGCGGGGCAGAGCGGTGCCTGTGGGTAGGTGCGGGGCAAAACGGTACGTGTGGATAGGTCACGGGGCCAGTACGGTGTGTGTGGGTACGCGGGGCAGAGTGGTGTGTGTGGGTAGGTCGCGGAGCAGTGCGGTGCTTTTGGTAAGTGCGGGGCAGAGTGGAGCCTGTGGATATAGGTCGCGGGGCAGAGCGGTGCCTGTGGATAGGTCGCGGGGCAGAGCGGTGCCTGTGGATAGGTCGCGGGGCAGAGCGGTGCCTGTGGATAGGTTGCGGGGCAGAGCGGAGTGTGTGGGTAGGTCGCGGGGCAGAGCGATGCGTGTGGGTAAGTCGCGGGGCAGAGCGGGGCGTGTGGATAGGTCGCGGGGCAGAGCGGTGCCTGTGGGTAGGTCACGGGGCTAGTGCGGTGTGTGTGGGTAGGTAGCGGGGCAGAGCGGTGCCTGTGGATAGGACGCGGGGCAGAGCGGTGCCTGTGGATAGGTTGCGGGGCAGAGCGGAGTGTGTGGGTAGGTCGCGGGGCAGAGCGATGCGTGTAGGTAAGTCGCAGGGCAGAGCGGGGCGTGTGGGTAGTTCGCGGGGCAGAGCGGAGTGTGTGGGTAGGTCGCGGGGCAGAGCGGTGCCTGTGGGTAGGTCGTGGGGCCGAGCGATGCGTGTTTCACCATCGTTCTCCCACGTTTCTCCTGCTTTCAGGTGGCAGATGTGCTGCAGCGTGACTGACCAGGCTAGATTTGTTTTTCTTCAAGTGTTTTATGTCATATGTTTTAAAAGACATATGGAGTCTTCAAAGCACTTCTGGGCCATCTTAAGAATCCGAGAAGTATCTGTCTCTGTTAGAATGCAGAAACACCTATAGAAATTATAAAGAAAAAGAACCTTCCAGAATGAAATCACCCCAAATCACAAGGAGATTTTTTTTTTAAGTCAGCTAGTTATGCGGTAATACTTTTCTGTAACCTTGAATTTTGTAAATCCGTAATTCAGTCAGAACTTCACGTGGACTAGCATCTTTATGCATAGCTGCGCGGAAATTACCATTTTCCCCGTGCGGTTCTCTCCGCGACCTGCCTTTGTCTCCGACACACCCACATACTCACCCACCCTGAAGATAGAACGCAGACCCGCCAGCGCTGGCGGAACCGAGGCAGGGGGCTGCGGTGCTCGTAGAGACTGGGGAGGGGGGTGTGTAAGAGTTACCTCAGCGATGGTCTTTGACATCTGAAAGCTGGAGCTTTTGAAGAGCCCCACCACCTTCACCTGCAGCGGCGACTCCGGCAGCAACGGAGTGCGACAAGCTGAGGGCTTTGGCTGGCACGGCTGCGGCTGCGGCTGCGGCTGCTGCTGCGGAGTGGCCATGGCCGCGCTAGCCGGCAGCCGGGAGCACAAACACTGCAAGTCGCCATGGCAACCGCGTGGCTCCGCCCCCAACGCCCGCAAGGGGCGGGCCTGAGCGGCTGGCGTAGGCGGGGCCTCGCATCAACTTTGAGCCTGTTGCTGGGGCCAGGGCCGAGCCAGGAACTCGTAGGCCGCGGTGCCGGGAACCCGCCGAGGGCCCGAACTGCTTGGAGCGGTCCCCACGGGACCCTCCCGGGACTGCCGGCAGTCTCGCGCAGCCCGCCCGGAATTTGTTTTCGACCTCCTTTCCGGGTTGGCGGACGGCCTGTTGTCCCGGTAACGCGGGAGTCGCCCCCAGCTCGCGTTCGAGGGACTGTGCAGCACGGGACAGGGCCGGCCACCTGTGCGCTCTGTCAGCCTCGCCGCCGGTGGCCCGGAGCACCCAGCCATGAAGCCCAACTTCTCTCTCCGGCTGAGGGTTTTTAACCTCAACTGCTGGTAAGTGCGCCCAGGCGAGGGCTGTGGCCTCGGGGCCACCTTCCTGTCCTTACCCTCAAATGCTTAGGAAAGAAACAGGCCTTCTTCAGCCTTGACCCTGTCTTTCTCGAACCAAAGTCCACATCACCTAGAGCCGCTCGGGTGGTGGCAGCAGTCATCTCCCCGAGCCTGGCCCTCCTCTCTCTCTTTTTTTTAACAAAATTCATTTATTTGTATTTGATGTGCATTGGTATTTTGCGTGCATGTATGTCTGTGGTACTGGAGTTACAGACAGTTGTGAACTGTCATGTTGGTGCCGGGAATTGGAATTGAATCCATGTACCTTGGAAGAGCAGCCAGTGTGCTCTTAACCGCTGAACCATCTCTCCGGACCCCTGGCTCTTCTTTTTTAGGGACATCCCCTACTTGAGCAAGCATAGGGCCGACCGCATGAAGCGCTTGGCCGACTTTCTGAACTTGGAAAGCTTCGACCTGGCTCTATTGCAGGAGGTGAGGTTGAAGGGAAGGCCAGGCTGGGAGAAGGGCAGCAGGGGGCGCTGGGGGCCTCTTTCTCTCTGGGATGAAGTCCAAGCAAGCATCCTCACCTTTGCCCTCAGGTGTGGAGTGAGCAGGACTTCCAGTACCTAAGGCGAAAGCTATCGCTCACCTACCCAGATGCACACTACTTCAGAAGGTGAACCACCGTCTGTGGCTGGGGCCTGTTAGACCACGAAGCTCTTGGCTCTCCCGTCTTCTTGCTTGCACCCTTCACCCTCTTCCTCTTGGGCTGTCCCCCGCATCCTCTTGCTAGGGCTGCTGTCCTAAGCTTTGCTCTGGGGCTGATCTTAGCAGAAGAGAGAAAAGTTGCTGATCAGAGCTGGGAGACAAGGGGCGGAAGAGGGCTGGGTATTTCCCTCCTTGTTTTTCCAGTTGCTAAGCAAGACTTGCTTTTCAGCGGGCTCATAGGCAGCGGCCTCTGTGTGTTCTCCAGACACCCGATCCAGGAAATTCTCCAGCATGTCTACACTCTCAATGGCTACCCCTACATGGTGAGGGTCTCCCCACTACCCCCAATAACACAAGCTAGGTGCTGCCCTCCCAGGGCCTTAGGCAGAAGGAAGGTGGCAGTGCTGAGTGTCTCTGTCTTTGGCCTGCAGGTCTGTCATGGAGACTGGTTCTGCGGGAAGGCTGTGGGGCTGCTGGTGCTCCATCTGAACGGAATGGTGCTCAATGCCTACGTGACCCACGTGAGTGAAGCCAGCCAGGTGTAGGTGTAGGTTCTGGGCCAGGCAGCCCCGTGCTGTGGTGGAGAAGAGACGCCACTAGCTCTGTTGCCTGGGGTGAGGCAGGGCATCAGAGGGTGGCAGCGGGGCAAGGGTCACTCGTTCTGTGCTCAGCTCTGCCCAGTGACAGATTCAGGGCTGATCTAGACAACCTCCGGGGCCTTAAACTTATCTATAATCTCACCTCTTCCACGTTAGCTCCACGCTGAGTACTGTCGGCAGAAAGACATCTACCTAGCGCACCGGGTGGCCCAAGCTTGGGAACTGGCCCAGTTCATCCAGTGTGTGAGCCTGGGCTTGATGGGGGCAGTGCGGTGGGGACTTGGGTTGAAGGGTGGCAGAGTAATGCTCTCCTCCTCATGGCTCTGCTCCCCTCCCGTAGCCACACCTCCAAGAGTGCAGATGTGGTTCTCTTGTGTGGGGACCTCAACATGCACCCCAAAGACCTGGGCTGCTGCCTGCTGAAGGAGTGGACAGGGCTTCGTGATGCCTATGTAGAGACTCAGGACTTTAAGGTGAGAGGCCCTGTCTGATTGTTTCCACCACGCTTGTTTCAATCTCCTGCCTCACAACGTCCTACCCACCTGTTTGCCTAGGGCTCTGAAGCCGGCTGTACCATGGTACCCACAAACTGCTATGTCAGCCAGCAGGACCTGGGACCATTTCCACTTGGCATTCGCATTGACTATGTGCTTTACAAGGTCAGGCCCTTACCCCCAGCATGCCTTTCTCCGTTCTCCTCCTCGGTCGCCAGCCCATGATGTGCTGTAGTTCAGCTGATGGAGTCTTGGGCCACCAATGGCTGGGGAAGGGTTTCTGGTACCTGGTTTTCTGGAGAGCTTACGCTTCTCTCTGTCCTTGCTCTTCCTAGGCAGTCTCTGGGTGTTACATCTACTGTAAGACTCTGAAAACCACTACAGGCTGTGACCCCAACAGTAGCACTCCCCTCTCTGATCATGAGGCCCTCATGGCCACTTTGTATGTGAAGCACAGCCCCCCTCAGGAAGACCCCTATCCTACCCAGGGTGAGTCAGCTTTCCCCTTGCCCCCTTTTACCTCAAGGCAACTCCAGCCTCCATTCTGACCCTGCCCTACTGTTCTTCCTTGATCTAGGACCCCCTGAAAGTTCAGCACTGACCAGTGTGCTAAGGGACGTGTGGACAGAGCTGGAGCTAGGTGTTAAACAAGCTCACTGGTGGGCGGAACTTGCTGGCTATGTGACTGTCTGCGGGCTATTCCTCTTGTTGTTGCTGTGTATCCTGGCTCTAGGAGAAGGGGCCAGGGAAGTGGCCATACTGCTCTGGACACCCAGTGTGGGGCTGGTGCTGGTAGCAGGCACAGTCTACATCTTCCACATGCAGGAGGTCAAAGGCTTGTGCCGGGTCCAGGCTGAGCTCCATCATGTTCTGAGAAGGGAAAGGGAGACCCAGGACCATGGCTCAGAGCCTCACCTAGCCCCATTGCTGGCAGCAGGAGGCAGACAGAGCTGAAGAACAATAAAGCTTGACACACCCTCGTGGTTCTGCCTTGTTCCTTGTGGAGGCAGTGACGGGAACTGAGGGTCAGCGGGCTTGTCACCATGTGGATGCCAGGACATTGGCTCATTACCTGCCTTCCTAGCACATTCCTGTCTCCTACCTGAACATAACAGAAGCACCACTCATGGCCATAATACTTTATTTTAAAAGAAGCCCCAGGCGAGGCAGTCCAGATGGCAGAGGCACTGCCCTTGGATGATGTCTTGCTTCCAGGGCAGGGAAGCAGGCATGTGGCTAACCACCTTCTAGCCCTGGGTCCCCGTCTCCGAAGCCATCTCTCTGAGCCTTCGTTCCTCCTGCAAGCGGATAAGGGCATCCCGCTGGTTCACTACATCCAACAGCTTCCTCAGGACCTGGTCCTCAGAGTGACGATCGGCCTCTGTCTTCAGGGTTTCTGGAGGGAAAAGAGGAGGCTTAGAGAACAGGGACCTAGGCAGGGAGCCTGAAGAGATGATCAAGCTAACAGCCTGGTTTCTACATTCCAGGCTGCATTTGTAGACACTTAAAATGAGGTTTGCCTGGTGGTGGTTTCCTAGTGTTCGTTAGCACCAGTAGGGAAGGAAGTACTACACAAAAGCCAATTGCGTAGCCCTGACTGGGAGGAGACCTGAGGCCTTTGGCTTCCTCCTGAATTGTCTCAGCAGGCCAGAGGCCAGAGAACTGTTACTTGGTCAGTGTCCAAGGTCATGAGATAGCCTATAGACCTTCCAGGTTCATGTAGCCTCGCAGCTCCTGGTCCAGCTGCCACTGCTTCTCCTCCAGATCCAGCTCCTGGACCCTGCAGAGACCAGAGAGCACAGAAGCACAGATAAGCAGGGTCCGCACAGGGACAGGCCCTGGCTCCCATACACCACCACCCCTTGGCCTTACGTGATCATGAGTTCAGCCTCTTCCGTCACTAGGTTGTTTCTCTCCTTGATGAGCTGGAGCAGCTGCTCTACCCAGAGTTTCTTCTCCTCTTCTGGAGAGCCTGATAGGAAAGAAAAGGAATGGAGGTGACAGGATGCAGGGGAAATAGGCTGTTCTGGGTGTCAGCCGTGGGGCACAGCCACCAGCCCCAGGGACTGCTGAGGGCTGAACATGCTGCCAGGACCCAGACAGACATGGGACAGGATTCCACTCTCCCATCTCTACTCACTGCTCTGCCTTCTCAAAGCCATCTCCACCTCCATGCCTTCGGTCTCCAGCTCCCTCAGAGCAGCCTCAATCTCATTTAGTCTTCGCTGGATGGCCTGCGGAAGTTAGGACAGGATGCCCCAGATTGTTCCAGAACAGAGCACTGGAGACACTCTGCACTTGACAGCTCTGATCCCACCCAAGCTCTCAGGATGCCTGGGGCTCTGGGGCTCTGGGGCTCACCTGGGCCTTGCAAAACCTCTTCATCTCCTCCTCTTTAGCACGCCGCATGAGGGTTCGATACCACGTCGGGTACTTAGTCATAGCGCCGGAGTTCTTAGCAAAGGTCTGCAGAGTCTGTGGGAGGGTTAGGCCCATCAGCAGTAAGGCCCGACCCTGGTTAGGAATGGAGGAAACTGGACGGGTGGAACATTGGGATGGAAATAAGCAAATAAGACACTTAGAGGCAAGTCAGTCAGACGGGGTTGGAAGACAGGCCAGGAGGAGGATGCCGGCTATTCGTGCTTCTATGGTGAGGGGTGGAAAATACCTGGCAGATGCTTCCTGGCTCAACAGAGTAGACAGCTGGCTTCCTGCCACTTACCTGCTCTAAGTCTGGCTCCAAAGGTACTTCTTCCTCCTCTTCCTCCTCTTCTTCCTCTTCCTCCTCCTCATTGGAAAAGGGACTTTCTTCTGCCTTCTCCATGGCTTGAGGAACTGTATGGAGGAGAGGGAGATACGGCTTGGGAGTCCAGTGGCTCCAGTGGATTTTCCAGAATCCCCATGGCAGAAATTCTCATACCCCCGCTCCCTGCAGCCTCCCAGATAAGCACATCTGTAGGGAGCGCACTTACCTTGCAGTGTTTGGACTGGCACACCCCAGCCCACAAAGCTGCCCTCCAGAGCCTGGCGGGCCAAGGCTGAGCAGCTTCGTGGGGGCTTGGGTGGAGGCTCTGTTCCTGGGTCAGGGATGATGTTCAAGGAGGACAGCCGCAGGCGTTCTGAGCTGGAGAGGCGGATAAGCCGTCGGGTAGGCTGGTTGGGGCTTGGGATAGGGCTGAGCCTCTCAACAGGAGGTACAGGAGGTGAGGAGTCTGGCTGCACGCTGTTGTCATCTGGTGTAGGGAGCTCCTGGAAAAGCCATCATCTGGTCAGGTTGTGGGCCCCATCTAGTGGACACTGTCAGGCAGTACACTGGATAGATGTGTCCTTCAGTGGAGGATAGCATCCATATACTGCCAGCAAAGTCTACTACTGATCTGGGGAGACCTGCCTCTTCCCATATCCCATTACACAGACGGACTGTTTTTGTTTTTGTATTAACCTGGTTCTCTGGATTTTCACTGCTGTCAGCTTCTATTTGGTCCTCCTGGGGTAGGTGCTGAAGACAGTAGAAATGTCCTGGGAAGGGTAGAAGAGACCAGACATCAGCCCGCTGCCAGGTACTCAGAAAGAAGGCAGAGGCTGCAAGACCAGCTTGCAGTGGATTTCTTAGGACTCCACACCTAAAGCTTCGGAGGGAGTTGAGAAACTGTTCCTACCTATTGTCCAGCCCTCCCCTCCCCCTTCCCTGCCCCCAAGCTCCTTGTCCCGAAAAATGCACCAAGTTGGAAGTCCCTGTAGCATCTCCCAGGCCTACCTACCATCTCCTGGATATTGCCCATAGCCTCCTGGCCACAGCGTGGCCTCACAGGTATGGCAGCGGAAGCAGCCCCGGTGGAAGAAGCGGCCATCCACACAGAAGCGTTCCAGTATGTAGAGGTGCTTCCCACAGAGTTCACAAAGATCCTCAGCCCCAGCCTGAAGAGAGCCCCAGGATAAGGGATCAGCTGCACCCAGAGCCAAGCGCCAAGGCCTTCCACTCTCTGTAGCCCTTCCCCACCCTTGGAGGTTTGCAGATGGCTCCGGATCTTACCTCCTTGGGTTTGGATGGCAGTGCTGGGGGTATACTGGGCTCAAAGACAGGGGACCCCTCAGTACTTGAAGTCTCAGCCTCTCCCTAAGGAGGGAATGCCCAAGTAGCGTGAGCAGGGGAGTGGATGTGTACAGACAAAGGCTGGAAGGGAAGGGAGTAAGACCAGACAGCGAGACAGGGACACGGACTGTAGAACCAACAATGGAGGGCAAGGCACAGGAAACAGGACAGAGCAGAGTGTCGGCCTGTCCTATGTCTGCAGTCACCTGCAAAGGAAGCTTCTTGTCACTAGCTCCCTCCCTGTGGTCCTATGACAGGTCCTATAGCTGTGAACAGAACACAAGCCCAGCTCTCACCTTCCCTCATTTAAAATGTATTCTCTACCATTCCTGGAACCTCCCTGGGTACCCCTTCTCCAGCCTCAACCCTGCTTAGAATCCTCACCTTGGCCCGGGTCCGTTGTAGGGTCCTCTGGAGTTTGCCAAGGAAAAGTATAGCACTGGAGGTCCCAGAAGAAGCCTGGTTGACAGGGCCTGGCAGCAGAGTCCAGCTGTCAGCACCCCTACCTTTATATCCCGCTCTCCACCTAGGCGGGCCCTTCCCGAGCCCTTCCCACCCGCTCCCTCTCCCTCCTGCCCACTTACCCTAACTCACCTGAGCTGTGGGGCATGTTCTTGAAGACACCATGGAAGTGGCTGAGGTAGGCAATGAGGCCCAGTGGGTCACTGCCTGCCACTACTGCCTGCGCAGACAGCACTGGGGTGATGCCCAGCCCGTGTTCTGCCACCTTCAGTGCCCAGGCAGTGGCTTCTAGAGCTCCCATGCCCTGAAGCTCTGAGGGTTCCCTGTGGAACATCGGATGAGAGGCCAATGAGAGACACAAACCTGGCTCCGCTGAGGAGGGCAGGGAGGGAAGCTAGGAGCAGGAGGTGAGAACTAGCTAAGGGAGGTGAGGGCACGAAGGCTGCTGTGTTGGTGGTTATGTACACCATGCCATTTTTTTGTGTCGTTCCCCCCTCCCGTCCCTATTCCCTTGCACAGGCTCCTAGGCCACATGTTGTGCACACATACCTAAGGCAGCCCCTCTTTATCTCAAAGAAGCTGACTACTCAGCCCCTTACCCCCACAGGGAGGAGCCTCCTGTGGTAGGACGGACCACTAGGAGCAGCAGGGACAGAGATGGCTAGGCTTAGGGAAGGGAGTTGATTTGGGAAGGTGAGTGGGGGTTCTGGCAGGTCTAGACTGGTACTGTGTGGCTAAGATGGGCCTTCAATTTACAGTGATCTGCCTGCTTCTGCTTCTAAGTGCTTTTGATCATATTTGCTTGTCATCACACCTAACAGGCATGTGTGTGTGTGTGTGTGTGTGTGTGTGTGTGTGAGCACGCGTGCGTGCGTGTGTGTATTGGATTGAACCAGGCGTTCACTCATGCTAAGCAAGCATGCCCCACCACTGCACTCCATCCCAGTCTTCCATGGCTTCTGACTTTTCTCCCTGGATGTAGTGGATTCTAGCAGCCTCTGCCAGGCTGGAACACCACCTCTGGGAGGTGATGTGACAGGTGCAGCAGGGACTCACTGGGCTGCCAACGCCTGTACAGCATCTTCTTACCACGCAGTATGGGGGAGGGCTGGGCACAGGAGAGAGGCAAGACTCACAGCAGGCCAGGCTGTAGGCGGTGCACCAGGGCACACAGAGCTCGTCCGTCGGTCCACGAGGAAGAAAAGTCGGTGACATGGACCCCAGGAAACCCAGCTGTCTGCTCCTGACACCAGTGCAGGAGCTCCTCAGTGCCCGCTGACCCTAGGAGAGCAGAGCCACACTGTACCCAAGGCCCACACCTGCTGCTGGGCGTGCAAGGGCCGGACTGCTTGACTCAAGCCGAGCAGAACCTCCTCCTTCCCCATTCTATTTAAAACTCCCTTCTCGACATACAGTTGGGCAACAAACAAAGAATGATCATTGTAGCCATGTAAAAGCCAGAGAGGAAGCAGAGGTCGGGCTCAAAGAACAGGTGGCTCGGGCTTACACCCACTGCTGGTTGGAAGCCGTGGGCGGAACAGCTGGAACAGCACGGCCCAGCTGTGGCTGCTCAGCACCACTGGCGCCATGGCAGTGGAAACTACTGAGCTGCTTCCATACTGGCACACAGCTGCTGCCCATCTCTGCAGCCCCTCCACCCCACCCCACCCCACCCCCACTGAGCCCCAAAGCATCCACAAAACACGCTTTCCAGGGTAGGCCTCCATCCCGACCCTGCAGCATGCTGACTGCCTCGCGACCTGGGGGCAGGCCTGCTCACCTGTGGTCACCTTCCCCCCATCTGGCTTGTCATTCCTCCTCGGCACATGCTCCTTGTCCACCACGTCATACAGGTCTTGCACCTAAGGCAGCTTCTCCTCAGTTCCAAGGCAGAGGACCACCCACCCCTTCAGCCCAAGGGGAGGAGCCTGACTATGGTGAGACTGACAGCCCCCCCCCCCCCAGACAGCAACTGAGTAGGGAAGGCCTGGCATGGGGAAAGGAGTTGATTTGGGAAGATGGGTGGGAGGGCAGGATAGAGAGTCTGACCTGATTGGGGGTTACAGCCCGGAGGTTCAGGTTGGGGTATCGGGTGGCAGGATCCAACCCATACTGGGCTACATTTCGATGCATATTCTCTGGGGACGTTTGTGACAGAAGCTGGTACAAGCTCTCACTAGGGGTGGCGGTGGAAGGCAGTGGCACAAACACGAGGGAAGCTGTCAGCACTTGCCCCTCGGGAACTGCCAGGTCTTTCTCGTAGTCCCGTGCCTCCATCCATTCCGTCAGTATCTCCTGCCCCCTCTTCTTGACCCTTGTCCCAGATCATGTCTGCCCTGCCTGCACTAGTCTCGGAACTCAGGCCTCACCGTTCAGCCAACACCTCTAGGGGCTTGGCACCCTCTGCCCACCGCTTCACCATCCAGGCTGCATCGAAGGCTGCCAAGAAGCCTCGGGCCACTCCAGTGCCCAGAGGCCAGAAGGGCTGCAGGGTGGGAGGAATAGGAAACAACCCAATGAGAATCCAATGGCTATGTCCCAAGCCCAGGGATCTCCAAGGTTTGGGGGGGATGTTCCTTTTCCACTCCAGACAGCTTTCACCTCCGCCAAGTAGCCCCTAAGCTCCTCCCCAAAGCAAGCAGATTTTCTACTCTCCCATAAGAGAGCTTCTTCCCCAACCACGGGATCCCTAGGCCCCCTGAAATGCTCACCTCCACCAGGCAGTCCCCCACCAGTCCCAGCAGTAGGCGGGCACCATGCTTTTCTTGCACACGCGCGGCACTCTCTGCGCGCATCATGCTGGTGAAGTCAAAGGCAGCCACATCAGGCCGCCCACGTGCATCCCGAGCAAACTCCAGGTTCCCAAGCTTGCCATGTGTGGCAAAATCAGCAGCTGCCCTGGCAAAGCGCTGCAGAGCCTCGGGTACCACATTGGCACTGCCCAGCAGCTGATCAGTGTCAGGCAAGTCCTACAGAGCCAAGAGATCAGAACCTGAGACTCCTGAGAGCAGAGCGGCAGGCTCAGCTCCGTGCCACTTTACAGGGGACTGACCTACAGCATAGAAGGTGCACATGCCGAGGCTGCCTAGACTACACAGCAATCAAAAGCTCGGCTGAGCAGAGAATGCCAGTAGCCTGCCTGTCGTATTTAAGTTCCTTCCTCAACATTCTCGCTGCTGCTGAGGGTCCCCAGCCCTGCCCTACCAGGAAGCCCAACATCATTGCTGTCATAGACTTCGTCCTCAAATTACTGAAGCCTTGGTTTGCCCAGCACTTACAAACAGCACACAACTTTCAAAGAACTTGTGCAAATCCGACGAGAAAAGACAAAGCGAGCTCTCAGTATGGTACTTAGTACACAGAAGGCATCTATTTCATCTATTCAGTCTGTACACAATAGGCACTTAACCACTCATCAGGTACCATTCTAGGCCTTCGGGATTAACACCCAGCCAGAGGAAAAGAGACAACATCCTTCTGTCCTGGAGCTCACGTGTAAGTTCAGCCCAGATAGGATTCCCACTGCCACACACATGCAGGGAACAAGAGCATGTCAAGGTCCAGTTACTGCCTGGACAGAGGCGGGAGAGGATGGGGTAGACTGTGTCTCGCCCAGCCTCCTCCTCCCTGGGGCCAGGTCCTACCTGGAGCAGCACCCCCAGCCGCAGCAGGCACTGCTTCTTGGCTGTCATCACAAAGTAGTGAGTATCATCCTTGTAGTACACGATGTTCTCCAGATCAATCCCTGCGGTACAAAGTGGAGGCCAGGGGGTGAGTCTTCAAGTGAGTCTGCAGAGAATACCTCTTTAAACACCCAATCCAGGGCTGACCTCAGAGCTGAAGTCACAGCTTAGGCTGCAGTGGATGTCCCGCACACAGATCTGGTGGCACCAAGGACCATCTGTCCTGCTCTATTAGGCTTGGCAGTTTGGAGCAAAGAGGGCAAGTCCGGTGGAGTGACAGCTGGGAGGCTTTTATCACTTGGTCGCATAGCAGTTTGAAGCCAAAGTAAACATGGCATCCTCTTGCATGCCACTCCCATTTTCAACTTAAATCATTCCTATACTCCCGCGTGAAGGAGCACACAGCAAAATACCCAGGCACTTAAGAGACAGTTCCAGGATTGTTAATGCCAAGTGAGCATCTGCTTGGTCCCTGGAGGACAGTTCTTTCTCTTTTACTGGTGAGGCCATAAGGATGGACAAGAGTGGGGTTCCTTGGACTAAGGGCAGGTGGGAAACATCCTAAAGTACACCAAGGCGGGGAAAGCCTTTGAGGGTGGGCCCTGACCTGTGGCTTTGAGCAGGCTCTGGAAGAATTTTTGGTTGTAGATCCGGGCTACACCACTGATCTCTGGCACCTGCGTCTCCTCCACCGTGCGCCCGTTCACAAAGTTGACTGTGATGCCGATTGCCAGTTTGCCACGCATTTCTCGGATGGTGAAGCCTAGTGGTAGGGGGAGGCAGGGCTAACACTTCTAGGAAGGCTCACAGGAGCCTAGGATGCTGGTGTTTATTTACTTACTCATAACCTTATTTATTATTTTTGAGGAAAAGGATCACTCACCTTCAGGGACGAATTTACCCCCTGCAGCCGAGATGAGGACATCAAATTCATAGTTGGCCAGTTGGGCTGGGGGACTGGGCTGGAGCTGGGCATGCCAGCCACTCCCTGGGACAGAGAGTATGAGAGCCACAAAGGTGTAGAGATCAGAGGGCCCCTACACTCCCAGGTCAGGCTAGAGAAACAAAACAATTTTGTAAAGGACCCCACAGCCTGGGAAGTAGGGAAGGGTTATTTTTCAGACCACGCCTTTGAGGCCAAGGACAGCTGAGAAAAGCCATGTTTTCTCATCTTGCTGTTCCCATTTGTACGCTGTCTGCAGCTGAGATTGCCCAGGCCTCACTGTCAGGAAAGACAGTCAGCTGACTCCCACCCGGACCTCTCTTTGGTGGGTAGGGGCTCCCAGGAGCACAGAAGTACTTACCCTTCCTGGAAGGGGGCTGGAGGCCGGTGAAAGTGATGCCCCAGTGAATTTCCACCCCCAGCAGTAACGCCACCTTCAGGAGAAGTAGCTGAAGCTGTCGGATGCCTGGAAATGGGACACCATTAGGAACAGACTCATGCCTTCTCTAGCTCCGGTGTGTGCCTGCTCAGAGCTAGAGAAGGTCTCCGAGACCACTGTGTCTATCTATGGCTGTACAACCCCGCAGACACCTAATAACATCTCCGCTCAGAAGCCAAGCAGCTTATACTGTCTATCTTGCTGAGGTCAGATCTGGGTCTTAAAGGCCACCCAGCTAAAGTGACTCTTGTTCACTCTGCCCCTTGTCTGGCCCTGCAGTCTCCTACTGGTCTGCCTCTAGACCCAGGCACACACACTGGAGGGTCACCATGAAGTTCTTACTGATGTGGTCCAGGGTGCCAGTACAGAAGCGTCCATAGAACTTCTTGGCCCCAAGCGCCCGAAGGTCATGAATGGTGAAGGGCCAGAGGTGCAGCACATTGTGCCGAGAGAACTTGGTGCGCTTTTCCACAAGCACTACTCGGGCACCTAGCAATGCCAGTTCCACAGCAGCTCGGAGCCCACAAGGCCCAGCGCCTACCACCAGGCACTGCAAACACACAAGAGAGAGAGCAGGTGTAGCTTCCTCTTTCCTTCTGACTCACCCTCCAACTCACGCCCTCCCCCAGACTCTAGGTATCTACCTTGGTTTTGGCACAGGCCTGGCCTTGCTGGTACACCGAATGGCTTGCTCTCTTGTCCAACTTGGCCCATAGGGACTTGGCACTCCAGTAGTTGAGCTCAGCCTTGATCTTGTGGTACTGGGGCAATCCCCCACCAGACTCTAGTCCCAGGGCGTCACAGAGCGCATGAAAGCTGCTCAGCACATCCTGGCACAGCTGGGCCTGCACAAAGCTCTCGAAGTGGGCGTGCGCTGGGTTGGTGGAGGCTGTTGAAGCCATGTAGGGCCCCTGACAAGGGGAGCAGCTGGGCAAACCCCAGAGGCTGTGGAAAGAAGAGAAGGGGGCTGGAGGGAGGGAAAAGAAAGGGGGAGGAGCCAGCAGAACAGACTGGGGTCACAAGGGAGCTCAGGGTCCACCTCTGATTGGCTATGCTCCCAGCCCACTCCTAGGCTATGATCTGCCCCGGAGACTGCAGCAATCTCTTATCCAGTGAAATTCGCCAAATTTGGGAATGAAAGTTCAGAAGACCTGGGTACACAAGGTCCAAGGACGCTAAGGGAGTCTCCTGTCCCGTCACGCAGGAGTCTCTGAGGCCCAGGGAGCAGGAATTGTAGTAGGCATTCCCTAGGTCTTGAAAGCAGGACGTGGGGAGGTTTCTGCCAGGGGTGGGGTTGGGTGGAGGTTTCCCTCTGGTAGACCCGCGAGGGCTAACAGCAATGCAGCTGCAGCTGCTTCACAGGCACACGCCCATTGCACCCGAAGTCTCGGCAAGCCAGCGCCCTTTGGCGTACTTAGTGCCACGCTGGTTGTGGGATGTGCCTCTCACCCAAGGCAAAGTTCTTTTCCTCGCGCTTGCCTCCTGACAAGGGGCAACAGTCTGTCTGCCTAGGTTCCACTTTCTACCACCAAACTGTGCTCACAAATGGCCTGAGAATGTCGCGACTGTCTTGACTCGAGACCTTCTGACTCACTGTGGTCAAAACACTTCCCCTGTGATCTTGTGGCTGCTCCAACGGGCTGTGGGAAGGAGCGGGGACCGCAGTTGAGCTCGTCCGTCCCAAGAACCCTCGCAGCTAATCGACCCTAGCTTCCCTTCCACGGGCGCTCCTGTGCGCCCTCCTAGGAATCTCTAGAGACAAGACCTTCCTTTGTAGCCTTTTCCTTCCTCCAGCCCACATGCAGCTTGGGAGCGCTAGGAGGGCTTTCTCCCACGACCGGAAGAGGAGAAGAGTATGGGGGATGGGTTGCTCTCGGTAGGGGAGGGGGCTAGGTAGGTTAGGTGTCGAAGTGGCGTTAGACCCTTGTGGGCCGACCTCTCAGCCCCCAGTAGCCCCTCCATTGCCTGCGCTACAGGAGGGGGCAAAGGTTGCCCGACACGGGTCACTACGACAAGAGCGGGTCTTCAGAAAGGGCAGAAGTTCCCTAGGACACGAGGGGATAGGGCTTCAGATGTGGCAGAAGTCCCTCTTGGAAGTGGGAGTCTCGGGAGGTTGGAGAGTCCTCTGCTAAAGGAAATAAGAGGTACCCAGCTTGGAAATACCGGCACAAAGGATGTGCCATTGGGTGGAGCGTCTAAAGGATGGAGAGCTAGCTGGCTGGACCTCGGGCATCGGGGGGGGGGGCGAGGAGCTCGCAACACTCTAGACAGCCAAGTCTGCACAAAAGGGGCTGGTCTGGGCAGGGCCGGCACGGGGACCCGCCAAATGAGCCAGGCGTGGCTCCCTAGCCTGCACCAGCCCACTTCCCCGGAAGTGCTCCCCACCCCCATCCTCACCCTCACCCCAAGCCCAGCGGTCCTAAAGGAGTACAGCTGGCACCGCTGGACTACTTACTTACCCGGCAGTTCTGAGGCTGGAAGAGCCGCTTCCTGGCGGAAGGGTGTCCCAGGCCTAGGGCGAAGGAATGGGTGGCGCTGGAAAAGCAGGAGATGTCTGGAGGCAGAAGCCGAAGAGTTCCGAGGGGTTTGGAACGCAGCGCCAGGGCAGAACACAGCGGAAGGTTTGTCCGCACCTCATTACCCCGCAGCCGTCCTCTTGGGACAGCCCTGGGCCCCGCCCACGCCTGCAGGGTGGAGCTGGAGGGCGTGGCTCCGCTTACTCCCGAGGCTGCTGGGGGCCTCCAAAAGGTCTGGCCTGGCAGGGACTTAGGAAAGCAGGGCCCCGACTGACCGTGCATGACTCCGCCCCAGTGGTACCAAGCTGTAAACCACTTGAGAGCTGGCGGAGCGGCTGCAAGCCTCCCGCAAGAAGTTTGTTGAAGCTGCAGGGTCCGAGAGTGGCGCCAGATGACTGAGCTTTCTTCACCTCTCCCACCAAGAAATCCACAGCCCGGGCGCCACTGAGGATCCAGTTGCGGGGTCCTTGTCTCTTGGGACAGGTCAGCCGACTCCCAGGCTCAGGCTAAGGACAAAGCTTAAAGTCCTGGTCCGCAAACCAGGTACGTAAAATAAGGGAACAAGGGTGTGTGTGTGTGTGTGCGTGTGCGTGTGTGTGTGTGTGTGTGTGTGTGTGTGAGAGAGAGGGGGGGGGGGGAGAGACGGGGGTGGGGAAGATCAACCAACTAAGAATGGGAGAGGCTAAATCTTCAAGGTTCAGCACTGAAATGAAGACTCAGGAAGGTGACAATGTGAGAAACTTCGGAATCAAATTCTTAGTATTTAGTATATAATGAAACAGTAGCCAAGGGGAAAGGAACTGTCCAAAATCAAGCAGCTTTAGTTAAAGTTAATAAAACAGCAGTTCTCATTTATTGAATGAGTGCTGACAAAATCTATTTAAGCAAAGGTCAGAGGCTTCGTGACCGCACAGATTCAACCGCCAATGGCATAGCTGGTATCAGACATAGGCAGTCCTCTGTGGATTCCAACCTACCACTGTTAATGCATTTCTGGCCTTAAGGGAAGCGCAGTGCTTAACCTAGGAAAAGATGGTCATGTCCCTCTCCTTGAGATCCAGGGACCACAGGAGCCAAGGTTCAGTGGTTGTCTTTTTGTGTTTGTATTTATTCTCATTTTACATTTCGTCCAGAAACAATGGGACACCTAGCAAGTCCTGAACACTCTCAGCTGCAGCTGATATGAAGAGAAGAGAGAAAAATCGAGAGGAAAAAGCCAACTCTCTGCCAGGAGGGGCAGGCAATTCAGCCGGGCCACACTCAGGAAGCAAGGGAAGCTTCTGAGCTGGGTCCACTCTAGCTCTTGAGTGTGACATCATTTGCAGAGCCTCAGACACACCCACACTTAAACACACAGTGTAAAAATGCTCTGAAAGGAGCCCTATAAACGGGCAGGTGGATTTTAGTACCATTCCTTTCCCTTTCATTAGCAGATGGACGCCAGCCACTTACTGGGTCCTGTTTACAGCCCAGCTTCCATCAGAGACGGTCGGTGGGTGGAAGTCAAACAACGTTATGTGACTCTGTGAACAACGAGCCGTAAAAACGGTCTTTTAAAGATCATAGAACGAGTTCTCCGACTCTTAACAACCTGCCGACTTCTAGTTTTTCCTGATGCTAAAGACACACAGTGGAGCCACAGAGCTGTGTGGAATGAGATCCCTGCACCAGGCCAAGCGTGACTAGAAGTCCCTGACACCACCTCTC
The DNA here is from genome assembly GCF_000317375.1 of Microtus ochrogaster. Classification (NCBI taxonomy): domain Eukaryota; kingdom Metazoa; phylum Chordata; class Mammalia; order Rodentia; family Cricetidae; genus Microtus; species Microtus ochrogaster. Next base: position 27,201,926 of record NC_022034.1, on the reverse strand, counting down.
TGTCTTCTCACCTCTAAATGGTGACATCTTAATGACTCACCTTCCTTAGCCCATTTCAGATCTGGGTTCTTTTTATTCCATGGACAGAATAAAACAAGTATTTTTTTTCTTGTTAGACTCTTGAGTTATGATCCACAATTTCCTATTTATATGAAATAAGTAGTTTAGCATAGTAGCTGTCATAGTCTTATGGATAGTTTATATTGGATCAAATAGAATAAATGACCCACACATGAAAATTCAGTGTTCAAGGGTCCCATTCAAATGGCTTTGGGAAAAAGCTGTGCCAGCAGCTGCGTAGGTTAAAGACCTGAGCCACTAGGGACGGGATCCTCTTTATTGTACCCCAGACCATGTTCTGTCTTTCTGTGGTACAGTTCTCACTTCCTTATCTCAGCTCCCAACCTTTGATCTTCTGGGCTTGGAGCCAGAAAACAAGTATCTAACACCCTAGGAGGCATCTGTAGGCAGTCTATAATATGGCCTTGACCTGCAGCTCAGTGTCCCCATTCGGCCCAGCACTTTGTCAAGTTTATGAGTGATGGCTTGATTAAGATTAGAGGGTCTGGAGGGGCCTCTCCTAATTCTGACCTGAATGACCTGAGTCGGCTAGCGAGCACAGGTAACTTTCCTGCTCCTAAGCCTTCAGGCAAAAAGAGCTGGGTAGGTATTGGCCAACAGCTAGGTAATCAGTGTGGCGGAAGTGAGAATGCAGAAGAGGAGCTGAAGAGGAAGCTAGGCTGGGGATTTTTTTTTCTAGGTGCAGAGGAAAAATGCAGAAGGAGTTTAAGCAGAGTGGGATGTGGTCCTATCTGCTGTAACCAAAATAATACCGTTTAGCAGGACATTCTGTTTGTTGCTAAGGGGACAGTGGTGAACTACAATGGATTACAACTTTCTATTGGAGAAAGGGGTTGAGTAGGGGAATTAGAAGCCATAACGGAACCCATGGCAGAGTTCTAGGCAAGGGACACACTGGACAGTGAGGACGGAGACAGGGCAGACACAAAAGATAGCTTGAGGTGAAACTGATATAACCTGGTGATAAATGCATGTTGGGCAGAGGGTGTGTGTGTGTGTGTGTGTGTGTGTGTGTGTGTGTGTGTGTAGGGCCTCATTAAGAATCACTCCTGGGCCCAGGATGTAGCTGAGTTGGTAGAGTACTTATCTGGCATGTGAGAAGCCATGGTTTAATTCCCAGCATCATATAAAAATGGTCCTAGTAGCATCTGCTTGCAACATCAGCACTGTGAAGGTGGAAGCAGGAGAATCATAGTTCAGGGCCATCCTCCACTACACAAATTCCAGGCCAGCCTGAGCTACCTCCGACCCCAGCACGAAATAACCACAGAAGCTCAACAGTTGTTTCTCTGTTTGGGGACTCTGAAATAAACTGGCCTGTCATTTTTTTCCTCCTCTTCGCTCCACACTTAACCCTCTGCATGCTGCTTTTTCTGAAGACAGAGAATGCTTTCACAGGCTTCTAAGAAACAGGGGACCCAGGGCTTTCCCATGTTTCCTTTCGAGACCACTTTTGCTCTTCAAACACGATTATAGGAAATGTTTTCTCAGAATAGAAGTCACTTAATCCTGTAATTTTTAAAAAAAACATGGCTTTTCTCTAACTTACCCCGATGAAATTTCAGTTAACTTTTCGTTAAATAGGGAAGAGTCATATGGAGCTGGCCAGGCACGGTGATGCATCCTGTAATCCCAGAACTTGGTAGGGGAAACAGGAGGATCGGAAGGTCCATCCCAGCCTGGCCTGCATGAGATCCCGACTCAACACCAACCCAATCAAAGCCAGGAGCCAAACTATTCTTTGGGAAATCATTTTCAGACTATAAAGTGATGTATTGCTCTTACTAAGATTCAAACTAGCAAGGCCATGCTCCAGGACACAGCATTTCTCCGTCTCATGTACACACTTCTTCCCACACTTATTTTTCAAACTCAAAAAAGAAAAAAAAAGGTCCAAGCTTCTTTGCTGACATTACCTAAATGTGACCAAGTTCCTACATTTTATCCAAACTCTGGCTGAATGAACTTTAGTTTAAAAGTTCATCTAAGGAGGGACATTTCAGTTGAGAAGTCCCTGCTGGCTAATGTCTTGGTTACTTAATCACATGTAATGGCTTTGGAACGATGTCATCTATTACAGTGACGCCCAGCTCCAGAGGTCACTCCTTCCCACCCACAGGAGGGGGGGGTGGATTTGGTTTTACAGGCTTTTCCTATTTACACAAGCAGGAACAAAGGATTTACTTTGAATTCATGAGGATTTAGACTGAAGTTTAGAAATGGAAGATTAAAAACCTAGCTATTAAGCTTACAAATCAAATCTGCCCTAAACTCACAATAGCTTTCCTTTGGAGAAAGGAAAAACGGGCAGCTCCCTCACAGAGAGGCTGCGGCAGCGAGGCACGTCCACCTTCTAGGAACTTCCACCTACTTGGTAAATTTTCATTAATAGCAAAAAGTTAATACTGGTATTACTAAGATGATGGTTGATCCATTTCTGTAGGAGAGACTATAACTCGATGGCTTTGCCTAAGTTTGACCTTGTGCCAACTGTTCAGACACCCCCCCCCCCCACTGTAAGTCTCCACTCAGTTTCGTCAGTGCAGCATCATGGGATCAGCCAGGCTTGGGCCCCAGTTCCGGCCTTGCCACATTATGACTCTGGCTAACATCATCTCTTTGGGCCTCACTGTTCTCATCTGTAAAATGGGCCTAATAATAATAATAATGGTACTTATCTCATAGGAATGCCAAGATGATGAAGTAGGACCTGCTTCCTATAGGCCACAGGGATGTTCTAGCTCATCCCTCCTCAGCCCAGAAACCAGTTCCTGCTGAATTGTGCCTTGACCCCTCCCACCTCCCACGTCTATCCTGAAGCCCTAGCCCCACTGCCTCTAAATAGGGCTGCACTTGGAAACAGGGCTTTTCAAGAGTTAGTGGAGTAACAAATTAGGTTTAGTGTGGGGAGCTAATGCAGTGTGCCTGATGGCTCTACAAAGGGGGCAGCGGGGACACAGACCGAGGGAAAAGCAAGGAAGAGCCAGAAAGCCAGCAACAAGCCAGGGAAAGAGGCCTCAGAGAACCAGCTCTTGGCCAACTCAACGTCCTGTTTCTTTCTTTTTTTTTTGTTTTTTATTATTGTTTTTTGTTGTTGTTATTGTTGTTTTTGTTTTTTGAGACAGGATTTCAGTCAGGCCTGCCTGGAACTCACTTTGTAGACTTGAACTCACAGAGCTCTGCTTGCCTCTGCCTCCCAAGTGCTGGGATTAGACGTGTGCCACCAGAGCCTGGCTCAATGTCTTATTTTAACCAGGATCAACTAAATCCGTGCTGCTGAAGAAGCACCTATTATGGCAGCCCTAGCAAAGAAACACAAGGCCCAGATGGGATGAGAGTCTCCAAGTCCCCACACCACACGGTCCCTTATGAATCCTGGTTTTGTTTTCTAAGACCTGATCTCACGTAGCTCAGGCTGTTGTCATACTGACCATGTAGACAAAGCATGAATTCCTGATCCTCCTGCCTCTACTCCTGGTGCTGGGATGACAGGCCTGACCTGGCATCTCACTGCATGGCAAAGCTTCAAGTTTGGTGGGAAGAAGACCTAACACAGCCAGCTTCTTTCTAGGCCCACAGTGAGCTCCCTGTGGGACAGACAGTAACCCTGTTTATGTAAACCCACATGTAAGCATTTATAGTGAGAGCCCAGCTTGGTCATCTAACCTGCTGCACACAACACCTACAACCAAAGTCCCAACTGTAGAGAAAAAGGAGAGGCAGAAATTCTCCAGAAATATCAGGCAAGCACGTGGACGATGTTTACACTGTGAACTTTCCCAAAGCCAAGGATTTGTTGTTTAAGCAAGGTTACCTGCAGTTGACCCAAAGCTCAACAGCCTAGTCCTAAAGACGCACTTCAAAACATTTCAAAACTTGCACACATTTATCACAAAAGGAACCGTGAAATGTCACCCTGCAGTGTCATCTTTCAAGGACTTCTAAGAGGCACTTTCGTGTCTGTTTCCTTTGGGTACATGTCACCGAGTTCAGACTGGAGAGACGGTGCAGCAGTTAAGAGTCCTTGCTTAGTAGAGGACACAAGTTCAGTTCCAGCAGTCATATGGTGGTTCACAATCACCCCACACACAATATACAGACATACATGCTGGCAAAACACTGTGCTGGCTATTCTTGGTTGTCAACTTGACTACATCTGGAATGAACTACCATCCAGAAATGGAGGGCACGCCTGGAGGGATTATTTTTGCTTGCTTTGACGTGGGTGAATCCAGACCTCTGAGGCAGTTAGACAATACCCTTTGATCTGGATCTTCAGGCAGGAAGCCACACCTTTATTCTGGAACACACCTTCTGCGGGAAGCTTTTGCTCTTTGCCAGCCTGCTCTCTCTGGCAAGTTCATTCCTTCTCCAGCATTGGAGCCTACTTCAGTGTATACTGAAGACCAGCTGAAACAACCACCTTGTTGTTTCTGGACTCTTGGACCTTGCATTCACAGCCAACCACTGTTGGGATAGTTGGGCTGTAGCATGTAAGTGATTCTGATAAGTCATTCTCTAAGTTCTGCTACTGTGCAGAACCCCCAACTAATATACTTATAAACATAAAAATGAAATACATTTTTAAAGTTTATTTTTCAGAAAACCACTGAGTTAAAAAGGAGCTTCATCTCAAGGGTCAGAGTGTGTACTGCGACAGAGAGCTGGGGCAAGCAAACCATCACTTTCTGATTCTCCTTTGACAGCTGGTCAGATGACATAGTCAAGGCTAGAGCTGGATCGCATGCTGGAGACAGTCAGGGAGGGCTTGTAATGTGGCCAGGTCAACCGAGGAACCGGGCTTGACTTTTAAAAGTTAAACATAAGTTATTTCTTTCAGCGACTGAAAACAGTTGCCTGAACTACGTGATAGATGAATCTATGTTTTTTAACCTATAAATTTTATGAAATCGAATGCAAATCAAATACCAGCAAATATTGTTGTCAAAGTTGAGATATAATAGAAAGTATGAAATACACAACTGATTTTGAGGATTTTGTATCAAGGGAGGATATAAAATTTTATTAATACATTATAATATGAATTACATATTGAAATATTTGGCAACAAATGTTCTAGTCGCATTCTGTTACTGTGTCAAATAGCATGACCAAAGCAACTGGGGTGGGGGAGGGGAGAAAGGTTTTATTTGGTTTTACTTTCAAGTCATGATCCATCACGGAGGGGAGGCAGGGCAGGAGCTCAAGGCAGGAGCCATGGAGGAACTTGGCTTGCCGACTCGTTCAATGACTCACTCATTGGCTCATGCGTAGCTAGCTTTTGAAATAGCCCAAAAATGGTGTTGCCCACAGTGGGCTGAGCCCTTGTACAGCAGTTAATGATCAAGATGATTCACCACAGGTATGCCCACAGATCAACCTGATCTAGGCAACCCCTCAATTGCTTCTCATATAACTCCGTGTAGGCTGTGTTGACAATTAAGGCTGATCAGGATAGTAGACCAAATAATGTTAAGATTAATTTCACCAATTGTTAGATGTGGCTTTTGAATATTTTAAATTCCTTGTGTCTTGTACCTCTTTATTTCCCTGCCAGTGCTCAGGACAGAGCCCAGCCTTGTGCACGCCAGGGACATACTTTGACCTACACGCCCAGGCCTTGTTTTCTTTTGCAGGGTCTAAGTAGCTCAGGCTAGCCTTAAACTCAAGGTCCTCCTGTCTCTACCTGTCTCCCAGGGACACAGACCTGCACCACCAGGCCTGGCTCATGTTATATTCTTAGTGCAGAGGTAGACTGTTTTACAAAGTAAATTAAATTTAACTTGTATGGACTGGGTCCAACACCAAAACCAAACCAAACCAAACCAAAAGCTACCTAACCATGCTTCTGAATAATTACCCAGCTGTCTAGGGTGAGAAAAATTTAATTTTCTTTAATACAAAGTAGAGTTTTTGAGAAAATGGGTATTAGGAAGTTTTGAAGAGATCATAAAGTCTTTTGTGTTCTAAGAATGCACAGGGACTAGAGAGATGCTCAGCGGGTAAGAGCACTTGCTGTACAAATGGGAAAACCTGAGCGTGGATCCCAGCACCCAGGTCAAATCCAGGAGATGGCCATGTGTGCTTGGAACCCCCACGCTGTGAGGTGGAAGCAGGAGGATGGCTGAGGCTTGCTGGACACCAGCTTCCGGATTCCCATCTCAGGGAAATAAGGCAGAGTGATATCAGGATACCCAGTGTCCTCCCGTGGCCTCCACAGACACACACACACCCCACACTCACACACAAGGGATACATGGCTTAAGTGACTAAATCAAGAGTCTAAAATACTGAAGTAAGACAGTATTTGTAAAAAATTGACTCTATTCAGGTCCAATTTCATATTACTTTAGTTGATATGTGTCTACCACTTTGGTAATTCAATCTGTAAATTATAGGTAGTAAAACACAACTTGGTAAGTATGGAACAAGAATACTTTCATCTTCTCTCCAACCTAAAGAATTGTCTATGTCTGTACATATCCAGGATGCAAACATCTGGGTTTTGGTGGGAATACAAGCAGTCTAAGCTCAGCTAACAACTGTTGTGGAAAAGACGCTGATTTTGAACTCACTCCCTACCCCATAATGTTACTAGGACCCTCATCTCTTTCTCGAACATCACTACCAGCGTTATGAGAGATAAAAGTCAAAGAATTCAAGTAGATGCAGTGATCCTGAAAACAAGCCAAACATAATTTAATCTTTTTGTGATGGTTTGAAAGACACACAGTCATAGGAACAGGAGGGTTACTTCCACTCTGAGGCTCAAAATTAAGCGGTATGTTGATAGATTTCACCGAGTGTTAAGAAAAATAGATTAGTGTACACTTCCACATCTAGGAAGCTCTAAGGTTGAACGTGCAAATCAGTATTTTGAGATCAAGTAGGCTACAGTAGTGTATTTAGGCCTTACACTGAATAAACTTTCTAGTTCCAGGTAATTAAGGGTCCTTTTTCATGAAAATCAAGTCATCATCTAACAAACTTTGGTTTATTTGGGATGAGTATCTTGATGTAGTTTCATACTCTGGAGACGTTTTAATAAAAAATTTAACAGCCTGCTTCTTTAAAAAATGTATAAATCCAAGTTTTGCAGAAAAGTTGAACTCAAAATTTTAAAAGTACAATTTGTGCCAAGTGGTAGTGGTTCACACCTTTAATCCCAGCACTTGTGAGACAGAGGCAGGCAGATCTTTATGAGTTCGAGGGAGTCTGGTCTACAAAACGAGTTCTAAGACAGCCAGGACTGTTACACAGAGAAACCCTGTCTGGGAATACAAACAACAGAAAAGTACTCTTGCTGCTGTATCGTGAGTGTGGTTTTCGAATCTGAATCTACCCTCAGTGAGACATGATCAGCCCACCGTACCAAACAAAGATAAAATTCAAGGGGTGCTCTCTAGGGGCAGAAAAGCTACTGGAGGGGATTCTCCTGATAGAAGTAATTGGGTACAGTCAGTCCTGACTTGTTTTAGACTGGCAAGTATACTGCCTAAGAGAAATAACAGAATGGAACCAACCACCATACCAGAAGAGTCAACCTATACATACCTTTTTGTTCTAAAGAAGACCACACTCTATAGCAAGGAGCATTCAACTCTTACAGAAAAGTTTAAACCAGTGCTCCCAAGAGAAACTACCCATCTTTAGAGACGAATTAGATGACTGTGGAGCCCCTCATCAATATTTAAATGCTAAATACGAACTGGTATTACAGATAAGATAGATCTGTAATGCCAACACACAGATTCTGTCCCAATGGAGTCCACGATAAATAACCTGGTGGTTAGCTATCATGTCTTTAAGGATCTGTAAGATGGTAGCCCAAAGGACCAGCCATCACTACTGGTCCAGTGGAACAGTCAGACATGTGCTTTGGTCAGCTCTGCTCCTGGTCTAGTGGAGCAGGTAGGGGTGGATCAGGCTCCTGTGTCAGCTGTAGGTGCTGGGCTGGATCGGAAGCAGCAGCTGCCAACTGGAGCGCCTCTGTTTGCCCTTGGTGGGCGTGGAGATGCTCCAGGGTTTCCTTGGAAAGTGTAATGACATGTACTGGCTCCGGCTGGGAGGCCTCCATCTGGCTTCCAATCATGCCTAGGCTCTGAATGTGCTCTGTTTGCTCCTGCTGAGCTGAAAGAATCAGGCTCTGCAGTTGCTCAGGCTGCTGTGTGAGCAGGGCAAGGTTAGCAGCTGGGTCTGTGGCCATGCTCTGAGAGCTCTCAGCAGGTACGATGCTGACCCCCTGGCTGGGGCCTGGCATGAAGTTAATGTTATGCACGGAATCAGTTACCAGCAGCTGAATCTCCTGCTCTCCTGAGGTGGAGAGCTGGTATGGCTGCAGCTGAAGAATGTTCCGGACCTCGTCAGCATTACTGCCAGAAACGCTGCTAGAATCTGATGTGTGTTTCTCTTTGCTGTGAATTTTCAAGTGAGCCTTCAAATTATCTAAGCGAGCAAACTGTAAGCTACATTCTGGGCAGGAGAAAGGCTTTTTGCCCGTATGTAGGATGCAGTGTCTCCTCTTGGCGCTGGAGTCAGAGAAGGACTTGCCACAGATGCTGCAGGAGTATGGCTTTTCTCCTCTGTAAGAAAACACAGAAACACTTGCTCCTACTTCCTGGTTACTTAGCAGAAGACATCAAAGCTAAAGGAACGCTGGGCCCAGCAGCACTGCATCTTGAGTGTTTGCTGTCCTCTTTATAAGAATTCCTTTCCCGAATGCCAATGCTTAAACCCATGTCAAACCCTTCAAATTAGTGCCAGCTCCGCTTCACACCAAAAGAAAACAACACGGGAGCCACTGGCCAGGCAGCGTCCAAAGTCACAGGTCCTACCAACTATTGACTGACTTAGAGTGAACCGCTTCCATGTGCTTCCCCAAGTCTCAAAAATAAAAAAGGGCTTATGGTAGGGTGGCAGGTGGGACTGGGCTATGGGGGATGAACTTTTATAGGTCTATTGTTATATGTGTTTCAGGTAAGAAAGTAAACATTTACATATTATACAAACAGTTCTATTTTGCTTTTAGTTCTTACAGCTGATTTTTAGATTCTAAAGGCCAAATAGATATGTATGTATTATGATTAATATCAATATTAAAATTTTAACAGCTCCTAATTACTTTTGAAGCTTTTAGAAATATACGTAAGTCCATAATTTTTATCAACAGAACTCTTTTCTTTTGGATGGAATTTTCCTATGCAATCCAGTTTGGTCTCAAACTGTTGATCCTCTTGCTTCTGGCCTACCAGGTACTGGGCTTGTAGGCATGCGCTATCATGTTTAACTCCATATTTTCTTCCTTTTGAGTCATGGTCTAACTCTGTGGTCCATGCTAGTCTTGAACTTGTGGCCGCCCTCCTGCTTCTACCTCCTATGTGCTGAGGCTTCAAGCTTCATACTTCACTAATGGTTTAACTTGTGTGTGTAGCGTATCTCTGTATGTGTGTGGAGGCCAGAGGTCACCACTGGTGTCTTCCTCTCTCTCTTTCTCTCTACCTGATTGTCTGAGGGTCTCTCACTGAACCCAGAACCCGCCATTCTGGCTAGCCTGGTGGTCAGACAACCCCTGGGATCCACCTTCCTCCACCCTCTGACATACATGCAGCACCGCCTCTGGCTTTTGCATGGGGCTAGAGATCTGAACAAATTCTCATTCTCCTGCAAAAAGTAGTTTATTCACTGAGCCACTTCCCCAGGCCTTAATGTTTACTTCTGATTGAAGATGTAAGCTTCAGATCACTCCCCAAATAAAAACTACAACAAAATAATGAAGCCAACAATGAAGGCTTTTATTGGTCAGAACCAATATTGCTGGTTTTGTCTGAGAAATTATTTTAAAAAATAAGACAATAAACCACACAGAAAATTCTATCAGAGTAACAACTGGAAGTAAAGCTTATATAGGGCAAAGGTTACTCCCACACAACACCAGACTTCAGTAAATGACAAAAAAGCCAGGTGCGGTGGCATACACTTACAGTCCCAGGTGTATGCAAGAGCATCCCAGGTGTATGCAAGGCTAGAGAGGTATGTCCCATGTCACCCAGCCCCAAACAAGCTTACCGGTGGATTCTGATGTGGGTCTGGAGGGAGCTCTTTGCCGTGAAAGACTTCCCACAGATTTCACAGGTAAATGGCTTCTCGCCTAGAAAAAGGAAAACAGAGAAAAGCATGTATTAATTCACATCCAACATTGAAAAATAACAACCTTGGCCAGGTGGTGGTGGCACACACCTCTGATTCCAGCACCCAGAGGTAGGAGGATCTTTGTGAGTTCAAGGCCAGCCTGGTATACAGAGAGAGTTCCAGGACAGACAGACAGGGCAACACGGAGAAACCCTTTCCTGGAGGAGGAAAAAAAAGAAGAAGAACAGAATAAGAACTCAGGCGTTTTACTTTCCCAATGGGAGGAACAAAGGCCACTCTGTTAGAGCGCAGGAAGCACATCTGGGCCGTGCCAAGAGGATGCGAGGATGCAGAGGAGGCATGGTTCCTTCCCATGATGATGGAGTAGCTCTTCATATGTGGGTAACAAAAGAACCCCTGCATTTTCTCCCCTTGTGTTTAACACTGACTCTTGCACCTCTGCAGAACTTCTGGGCAAGGTGGCCCAGGACCTTCGAAGGGACTTCTGTGCACCAGGGCACACTGCTCACATTTATATCTACCTTCCAAATATGTTTAGAATTTGACTATTTCTCACTTCCTCCTCCGTGGATCACAGCAGTCTTGAAAAGGGTCTCTTACTTCCTGGTTCTACACGGTCAACATGATAAACAGTGTGGGCCTTTCCACACTGACAGAACATGTCACAGTAGCAGCAATTGCTCCAGTGGCCATATCAGGAGACAGCAGGCAAGGCTTCACCCTCCAACAGGTCACAGATCTACACACACACACACACACACACACACACACACACACACACACACACACACACATATTCCAGAAACCCTGCCAAATGAATGACTTTCCCACTGTGGTCTACAGCTCACATAAAATGTGCAAGTACTCAGATTTCACTTGTTAACAGCAACAAGCGTTTTTCAGTGTTAGTTTGCACACTACACATGTGACAATGGACTCTCATCTCCCTCAGAAGCCAAGTGACGTAAGGGATTCTAATGGAGGTGAGAGGAGTTTTGGAAAAGCCAACAGCAAGACCTGGCCTCACTAGAGAAAGCAGAGGAGAGATGCTCTTTCAGACTAGACTTGTCTCCGAGCTCCACCCAGTACGGCACCCACATACAAGACAAGCTGACGGATCAGCGTGTGCACATGGTTGCCTTCATCACGCAAAGGTTACAGGCAGGCGGCTTTCTAATCAAAACTGCGGCTACTCAGACCTCAGTCAGGTCCCACCTCTCATGTAGACTGTACCTGTTCCACTTGGGCTTCAAATACAGAGTCGGCAGTTTTTTACACAGTCTCATTGTGTAGTTCTGACTGGCCTCAAATCACAGAGGTCCACATGCCTGTCTCCTGAGTACTAAGATCAAAGGTGTTCATCACTGTGCACAGCTCTGGTTCAGCAGAGTGGGAAGTTCAGAGTTCAGGGATCTACACCTGGCTAGGGCCTTCTTGTTGTACCTCCAGGGCAGAAGGTGGAGAAGAAAGGACACTGGAGGGGAAGGGAAAGGACTAAACTCCTCCTACTCAGTGTCCCACTGTCCCACTAACAGGGCATCTGGGAAAGGACTAAATTCCTCCTTCTCAGTGCCCCACTGCCCCACTAACGGGGCATCTGATGTTTTAACGCTTTCGTCAGCCATTAGGACTCCAACACTGGTGTAGGACACTCAAGCCATGGTGACGGAATCTCTCACCCCTGGCTTCAGATCTGTTCTATGTGAACTCTCTCTTCAACCCGGGGCCACTCCTCTCTTTTATTTAGTTCGGAAACACTGGGAGACCTCCAGCAAAGTTGCAACTAGGAAAGACAGTAGCCAAAGAGACGATCACAGCTTCAGGAAGGGTGTGCAGTCTATTGAGAGGGTAGGAAACTTGGCGTGTGCTCCAATAACGACCGAAATCCACAGCACTGAGTGCAGACAGGATGCCAGGGCACTGGCCTAAGTACAACCAAAATGCTAGGGGCACAAGGATTCACTGGGGAGTGCTGGGCTCAAAGACGAGCCAAAATCCCAGACAGAGGTTTAAGTAGACAGATGATGTGTTCAGAGTCTGCCAATAAGTGGACTAGAGGGAGGATTTCCTGCCAGACTGTGCACGAGGTATTGTGGTTGGGGCCACGAGATGCAGGAAACAGATGGGACAGAGGTTAAAGGCGTTAAAGGCGGAGACATGAGGGCTTGAGCAGCAGAGACCAGAAGGAAGTCTGTAACATGAAGCTCAGACAGTAACAATGAAAGTTGAGGCCAGAGACAGGAGGATGACTCAGGAAGATGCAGGCAGAGCTGACTCAGTCCCAGAGGGGCCACGACTTCTGCCTGGTTTCCAACTTTTTAAAATCTGGACTATTAACAGTTTGTCATGTCAGCAGTGATGACTCTGTCCTAGATTAATGCGCGCCAGTCTCTTCACCGCCCTCCTGACCTCAAGGCCTGTCTCTCAGTCTGCCAACCACCTATCCCAGGGCCTCCCTTCTCTGCTCGCCTTCCAAGGCTGCTCAAGCCTTCTCAAGACACATTAAAGAACGTCCCTCTCCCTGTTCACGGCCTTGCTGCTTCAGCGGTCTGCCCCACTGTCTGGAGCCTCACCACACTGGTTCTCTGCAAACCACTGGGCTTTTACAGTCTCAAATCCCCATGTCCATCCGACTGGCGGCACACCTACATGCTCTCTGAGTCACCCAGCACCTGCTCTGCCTTCCTGATCCAGGGCTCCACTCTGGGGAACAAAACTCGCCCTCCCTTCTGGGTTCCATCACACTGCACTGAGATTCTTAACAGATACACACAGACCCTGCAAGGGCATGAGGTCCCGAGTGGCCCCGGATCCCAGGAAAACTGTAACAAGCAAGATGGACTCATCTCAACACAGGCAGAGAAACTTTGGCAGCTTCATACCTAACCCACAGAATGAGGTTGTGACTGAAACTGTGACATCATGAACTTTGTCATGTGACTGGAAAGGACAGCCACATGAGCATGGGAGCCCACACGTAGGAGCAGTGTTTATTTAACACAATCTAAGGGACAGAGCTGCTGGAGAGGTGGAAGTATTCTGTACAGCAGAAGCTACTTACAAGGATGGCTGCTGCACACACGCACACCGAGCAACGTTCCCACCTTAAGGACAGGAGAAAACCACAGTCCATGGTGGTAGAGCACACCTATAGTCCCAGCACTCATGCTTCTGATACACGGGGACCAAGTTCTTAGGCCAAGCTGAGCCACGTAGCAAGACCCTTTCCAAAGAAGAAAACCCACAACAAACGAGTGGCCCCTTATCAGTTGTGTGAGTTTTCCTGGCTTGACTATGTCCCAAAAGCCTGACCTGCTCCAGGTCAGGGAAAATATCCGACTGTGAGACCATGAGCCAGATCCTTCTCTTAGAGGCACCTCTCACAGCAGCACCGCCTGCCCACTGGACAAGTGGCCTTCGGTATCCTCCTGGGGAACAGAGATACAATGCGCCTTTGGTTTCTCTGGTGTCTGGTGCATGGCATCTCACCTGGAGAGAGTGTGCACTTGTGGTCTGAGAAACAAGTGAGGATCTAGGTTCTTAAACCAAGCATGGCTATGCTGGCAAACGCCTGCTTTACATCCTAGTTCAGGGTAAGGAATGAGCTGCCAATGTGGCCATTGAGCTGAGTACTAGAGACAGATATGTTGTAAGAAGACCCTGTCCTTGAAGAACCCTGATGTTCTGAAGGGTTTGGCTTATTCTCCCCAACAGGGACCAATGTCTAATTTTTTTTTTGCATTTTAATAACAAACTCACCACATAGACTACACAGTCTCCTGAGATGGTACATTATGAGGGAGAGACCATCTCCTTTTTTGAGGGGTGGGGGTTCGAGACAAGGTTTTGCTGTAGCTTTGGAGCCTGTCCTGGAACTTGCTCTGTAGACCAGGCTAGCCTCGAACTCACAGAGATCTGTCTGCCTCTGCCTCCTGAGTGCTGGGATTGAAGTTGTGTGCCACCATTACCCAGTTTGTTTGTTTTAGAGCTTCACAAATGTTTGAAGTGTGCAGCTATAAACAAATAAACTGTGCTACATGGCCCTGTTGTCCTTGTGGTCTACCCAAGCGTCCTTCTCCTAGCGCCCTGGCTGAGGGCTTTGTACTGCTGTCTCCCACAGCACACTGTGTTTTCCACTCAAGCGGCTCCCATCCCTGAGACCTTCCAGGACAGCCCCATCCAGAGAGAAGCACCTCTTCCCATACCTGCCTTCCCGCACCATATCTAATTCCATGCACCACGGACATGTTCCCTATCTGTTGTCTGGGCCTCCCTTCTCAAATGCTGATGTCACACCAGCAGGGACTTGGACATCTCTTTATCTGTCCGTTGGCCTAAGGCAGAGCCTGGTACTCAGCAAATGGTCAGTAAACATGCAGCGAATGGCTGCATTACAGTCCACAGGAGTACCAGTGAGAAAGCCTATGGAAGCCAAGGAGCCACCGAGATGCTTGGCAGGTGATGACACCAAGTCTGAGAACCTAAGTCTGATACCCAAGACTCCAAGCTGTCCCGACTTTCACATGTATGTTGTGGCACATACACATACTGTAAAAAATTAAGAATGTACAGAGTAAGTTTCATAAAAGTCATAAGGTCACCCCTTATAAGACAATTTCCTAAGTGCTTAGAAGTCTGGAGATTGCTCAGTGAGTAAAAACAGTGACTGCTCTTCCAAAGGAGCCAACAACTTCTGGTCTCTAGGAGTACTGCGTGCATGTGGTACACACATTAATGCAGGCAAACCACACTTACACGTAAAATAAAAACAAATAAATCTCAAAACTGCTGGGAATCAGAAATAACACAGATTTTTTTTTCAGATTTTAGAAATTTTTTCTCTTGTTCTCTCTCTGTCTTTTTCTCTCTTTCACACACACATACACACATTTTAGAGATGAGATCAAATCTACACACAAAATTCATCATGCTTCATATAAACTTCCTCCACATAGCCTGTTGAGAATTTTAGACAGTATTTCTGGTGTACCTATATTTTGATTATGCCCTGTCCCATGAGGACAGGTGTGGCACTTTCCACTGTGGCATCACATTGACACTTAAACAGTTTGGGATTTGGAACATTTTGGGGTTTGGGGAGTTTCTGGTCCCAGGCACTTGGATAATAATACTTAGGTTTTCTTTAAGTCAGGAAATTACCAACCTGCATTAAAAAAAAAAAAATCAAAGTGCCAAAAGCTAAACAATTCTTGTGTGTGTTTGTTTTTGTCTTTTGAGCCAGGGTTTCTCTGTATGTCCCTGGCGATCCTGGAACTTACTCCGTAGACCAGGCTGGCCAGATCTCAGAGGTCTGCCTATACAATATTAGCAGACAACTTGACAAAATCATTAAATAATCTATCTTAATAGAAACTGTTTCTTGGAAAAATCCAACAGGCTTATTTTTAACCCATATCCCTTCCAAAAGGTCTAAGATGGACACTTTTATTACTCTGAACTTAAAATGGGAAAAAAACAAAACAAAAAAAAACAAAAAACCCTACCTGCCCCCAAAATGCTGCCTTCTCATTCCTGCCTCTTTGGGAGGTAGCAATTTCATAGTTGAGCACTGGCTCCCGAGGACAGAGAGAGGAACCCTGTGTCTACCTTCGTGTCTGGTGTATGCTTTCTTTTCTAAACAATTTATTGCTCTCCCCTTCAGTGTTGAAGGGACGGAGTGACACAGAGCCAGACCGAGACTGACATGAATTCTCACACGTGAACAGCGTTCGTCAGGTGATCTCCATTTTCTGCCGACTCGCAGCGGGATGTAATGCCCTCACACAACAGTGGCCATAGCATTCTGTGCTGGCTTACAGCACTTTGCCTTCACTTTGGACTTTTAAATAAAACTTATGATGCACCACACAGACAATAAGCATACCAAGCACAGGCGGAGGACACCATATGCAGCAGGGAGGCTTGAAAGAGAGGCGGGTTACCTGTGTGCGTTCGCAGATGCTTCTTTAGCTGAGACACATCCATGAATTTTCTATGGCAGTGGCTGCATTCTGGTAATGAGTGGCCTTGCCGCAACGATAAAAAAAGTGTCAGTGCATGCATGCTCTCCCTGCAATTCTTCAGTGATTTCTGTTAAAGCGCTTCCCTGAAAAATAATCACTGTAAATATGGCACTTTCCAACAACAATAAACTTTATTACCCCAATGCATCTCACTCAGCAAGAATCCCCCTCACCCTTCTGAATACCCTTCTTCTCAAACACCGGAGGGACTGGCCAGCTGAGCTTGAGTGATGCCCACCCCCGTTTCATTTCTTATCAGCTGGCAGGAAGAATAGGACTTTTAGCAATCAGAAGCCATGGCTGAGACATCCCTTTCTAGATGCCACTACTAACAGCCAACTACCTGAAGCCTCTTGAGCAAGCAGCACTTTTGGATACAACAGTTCTGTGGTGGTTCTATGTATGGTTCCAAAATTATGGTGCAAACATTAAAATGAGTCTTACAGTAGTGGAGAATAACACTACAACCCCTGACTTTTCTTTTCTTTTCTTTTTTTTTTTAAGCTAGTTTCAAGTATCCCAGTCCGGCCTTAAACTCACTATATACCTGAGGGTGATTTTGAACTTCTGACCCTCTTGCCTCCATATCTCAAGTGCTGGGATAACAGATGTGTGCTTGCACGCCTAGTTTTATATGACACTGAGGATGAAACCCTAGGCAAGTTCTCTACTAAACGAGCTGCATTCCTAGCCCGACTGTTTTTTCCAGTTCTTTCATTCATTCTGTAAGATGAACCTACTGTTTCACAAACACTTTGTATCTGCACTTCTTCCCCAGCAACTTTTCTCACCTTATTGGTATCGTACCTGTATGGACTCGGTAATGACTCTTTAGCTGTCTTTTCTGGCTGAAATATTTTCCACACTGATCACAGGTAAAAGACTTCTGCCCTGCCAGTTGAAGAATAAAAACACTTAAACCA
>NC_022034.1:27178047-27184430 GCF_000317375.1 Microtus ochrogaster | reverse complement strand
CGTACCCAGAAGCAGCCTTTCCAGGGTGTGCAAAACTATGCAAAGCCATAGGGGGAAGTAAAGCCTGGGGTAGAACTGCAGGCTGCAGCAGTTCTCACTTAGAGAATTCTAAACTCTAGTGTTTCAGTAAAACACCTTTAAATATACATTGCACAGCAGCGGCCAGTTAACAAGTTCTAGCTGAAGGCTGGTGTCGCTCAGAACAGCACATCAACACACGCACAATCCTGTCTTTCAATGGCACTGTGTGGGAAATGACACCAGGCTGCAAAAACACCATTCAGATGCTAGAAATGCCACCCCAGGAAATAGGAAGCTGGTGGCTGGGGGCTTTCTAATGCAAGTCCCATACCTGAGTGCAGGCTCATGTGCTCCAGCAGTGAGTGCTTGGTGGTCAGCGCCTTGCTGCACACGGTGCAGGTGTATGGCCGCTCCCCCGTATGCATCCTGCTGTGGACCTGCAAGGAGTGTTTCTGGGCAAAGCCCTTTCCACACTCGCTACATTTGAACGGTCGTTCCCCTGCGATCAAAGCCAAGAAGCATGGTATAAATAGGACCTGTGCACTCTTCTCTTCCTCCCAAATTAAAATATGTAATACAGAATCATTCATAACTGTATTTAGGGCAAACACCCAAAGTCCAGTGGATAGGTGAGCTATCAGTAATAAAGGTCTAGAAAGATGAAATCAAAACCAACAGGTAGAAGCCATGAGATGCAATCTAACTTTTAAAACCCAGCCTTCATATTCATAGAAATGCCAATAGCTTTTAGTGCCCTGATCTTGCATATTATTTGAGGTTAAAAAAAAAATCACTGCATTTGGGGTTCTTACAAAGGACCCTCTGTTCTTACAGAGGACCCTAGTTGGGTTCCCAGCACCCACAGAGTGACACCCAACCACCTGAAACTCCAGGGGATCTGACTGACACTCTCTTCTGGTCTCCCCGGGTACTAGACATTCACGTGGTGCACATACATACATACATGTAGGCAAACCCTCATACACATAAAATAAAAACCAATCTTTATACTATAGTCAAGGGAAGCCTCTGCGTGAAGACAGACTCCACAGCAGATACGGAAACCAGCAATGCACAGAAGGTATCAGGGACACTGGGCACAGCAGCACACATCTGTAACACCAGTATTGGGAAGCAGAGGCAGGAAGATCAAATTTCAAGGCCAGCTAGACTACATAATGAGATCATGTCTCAAACCAACACAATTTACTGGGGCTGGGGGATTTAGTTTAGGTGTAGAGCAATTGTCCAAGGAAGTACAAGGCCCTGGCTTGGGGCTCTAGAACTGAAAAGAAAAATTTAAGTTCCTAAAAACCAAACAAAAATGTGGAAATAGCAAACCTTGAGGCTTACAAGTACAGTGACAATCTCTCAGAAACTAAAGCAAAGATGGAAAGTACAGGTGAAAAATAAGGAAATTACAAGTCGTGTCTAGGAAATTAAGACGGCAGGAGTTCTGGACTGGAAAAGAAACACTGGGGACAAAATAATGTGTGATAAATAAAAGCAAAAGAAGAAAACATGCACACAGGCTGAATGCAAAATTTCAGGCCCGGGGGGAATAAAGGAAAGATTCTACACGCTGTTTTACTGAACAATGAAATACTTTAAATTATGCACAATTTGGACAACAATCTAGTATTTGCATCTATTAGTTACAGAGCCCATTAGAAAATAAAATAGAACCCAGCAGAGTTCAACACATAGTAGGGATTTTGTTCTGTTCATAGTGCCCTAATTCAGGCTCTCACCATACAGAGTCTGAGGGGCTTTCTTTATCAAGAGAGCATCTCACATCCCTGGCTTGCCTTGCAGCCAAGTATGCTCCTGAACTTGAAATCCTCCTGTCTCCACTTCTGGAGTGCAAGGATCATACAATGCCGAGTTTCTGTGGTGTTGGGGAGTGACGTGAGTACAGTCACTCTGGTGACAGAGCGACATCTCTGGGAAACTTCAAACATGGCTAATCCGGAGATATCCCAGAAGCCTGGGTGTGGGGCACAGCTGCAGAGGATCTAGGTTGTTCTAATGAGCAGGCTCAGAAACACAGCAGCAGGTGCGGCTAGGTCACGTGACAGCAAAACTTAAACACTAGCCTATAAACGGAGGCTGCCCAGCGACAATTACAACCTGACCTGAAACAGGGCAAATTAAACAGCTCAAGAAAATGCTTGAGAATTTCTGCTAGAGATACAATGTCCAATATGGTAGCCATCAGACATACATGGTTATGAAACAAAATTAAAATTCAGTTTCTCAGTCCTGCTATCTAAATTCAAGCGATAAAACTTCTATGTAGGGCTGGGATACAGCTTGGCTGTAAAACGCTTGCTTGCAGGCACCTAAACCCTGGGTTCCATCCCTGGGACTGTAAAAGAGGAAAAAAGGTCTCTATGTTGTCAGTGGCAGACATATTGGTCATATGGAGAGGACATTTCAATGACAAGGGGGACTAATGCCAATGCTGAGCCAGAGACACCCAAAAGGAGGAAAATCTTCACAAGATGGCTGAACTATAAAGATGTCTATAGAACGGCAAGAGAAGGCGTCTGCAAAGATGGGAACACTAACAAATCAAAGGGCAGGAGGGGCTGGATAACTTGGTAAGTAAATAAAACAAAACCCAGGGCTCTGCTTTGGATCAGGCTTGCTGGGTCATCATGGCATGGCTGAGTCTGCTCCAAGACCCTCTCCTCATCTGTACACTGCGGACATTACCTACTGTGAGACTACTGAGAACTAAACACAGGAGCACCTAAGAAAGCTTTACTGCAATGCCTATCATGCAGAAATGGAGCAATTATTAAATACTGTCATGGCATCCCCAATTTCCCAATGAGGTGCACTAAGTTTGGAAAGTGTAGTTACCAGTGTGGCGTCTTTGGTGGATGGCTAAAAAGTGATTATACTTAAAGACTTTGCCACAGTCTTGACAGCGGGCCTCAGGACCACCGGCACGCTTTTTTCTTCCACACAGCCTCTTGGCAGAAGCCTGGTCTTCTTCATCTCCAATGAGTTTGTAGTCTTTAAGCTTGACAGACCTCCGAATCCTCCGTTTGCTGTACCTGCTCAGGCTATCCTGTCCATCCCGAGCCTTGGGGTCACAGTTCTCATCCTTTTCGGCAGGCAGCTCCTCCACTCTCCCTGGCTCACCCGCAGGCTCCAAGTTCTTTTCTTTTGGCATCTGTTCGCTCGGTTCCACACCGCCCCCTTCTCTAGCCACCGAGTTTTGTCTGTTCTGAACCGAATTGTTCACTCTGAGCTGTACCTCCTCCTCTACAGCTAGTTCTGATTTCCCCTCCTGCACGCTACTGCCTTTTCTCGGTCTTCCCCGCTTCCGTTTTAAAGGATCATTCTTCTTATTAGAAATAACGACCACTGGGGTACCAGTGCCGTTCAGAGCCGGCGGCTTCGGGGAGCTATGGTGCGTCTGGAAGTCTGTGTACGCCTTTATCAGATCATAGACTTTCAAGAACTGAGCAGTAGCCAGGATCTGTTCTGTAGTTTTCTCACTGGCATGTAGATAGCCTGTGTAGATAAACTCCAGCAGAATACCAAAGGTGTCTGCAACCATGCCTTCCAACATATAGATAGACTGGCCAATCTCGCCCTCTTCCGCAAACATCATGGAGAAATACTCGCTACTGGCAGCGAGTAAGGCTTTGTGGGCTCGGAAATGCACATTCTCCACGATTAAAGTAATATCACAAAGAAAGCCTCTCTTCCTCTGGTCCTCGAGGCTAGCCAGGACAGTGTCACTGTGCGTGTCTGAGTGCACAACAAGCTGAGCAGAAGGCTCCGGTGTTGTCTCTGCCATCTTCTCCAGACTCTCAAGAGGATTAAATCTGAAATAAGAAAACAAGGTTTATTTAGGAGGAAATACTGTCTAACGAGGCTGTGTTCGTGCTTCAGTTGACATGAACCATCACTGTCATTACCACCTTTGAAGTCTACTCAGAAACCCAGCCTTGGGTTCCCATCCTGTGTGGCTCCGGATGCCTCTCCACTATCCATCCACATAACCTCTTATGGTCTGGAATTTCCTCTGGAAATTACAGAACGGGATCAAACATCTGTACAGCCTTCCCTTGCATTAACTTGGCATTTAAACTTTATAAGTGTGAGCAGGGTGGTGGTGGTGCACGCCTTTAATCCCAGCACTCGGGAGGTAGAGGCAGGCATATCTCTGTGAGTTTGAGGCCAGCCTGGTCTACAAGAGCTAGTTCCAGGACAGGAACCAAAAGGCTACAGAGAAACCCTGTCTCGAAAAACCAAAAAGAACTCTGGGCTGGTGAGATGGCTCAATGGTTAAGAGCACTGGCTGTTCTTCCAGAGGTCCTGAATTCAGTTCACAGCTACCATATGGTGGCTCACGGCCATCTGTGATGAAATCTGGTGCCCTTTTCTGACATGTAGGTAGAACACTATATACATAATAAATAAATAAATCTTTAAAAAAAAACCTTTATAAGTGTGGCTGCACAGTCAGCCGTTGGTGGCGCAGCCTTTAGTCCCAGCACTCGGGAGGCAGAGGTGGGTGGATCTCTGTGAGTTCGAGGCCATCCTGGTCCACAGAGCGAGTACTAGGACAGGCTCCAAAGCTACACATAGAAACCTTGTCTCAAAAAACCAAAAATTAGTGTGGTTGCACAATGTTGGAGTTGGGGCTATGGTGCCTCAATCTACACGTGATTAGCTGTTTGGTCTGTGGGAACCAATATGAGAAAGATAAAAATGAATCCACGCAAGAGAGATGTGCGGTGAAATCTCGCCCGCGTCAAGAAGCCCCGCGCAGAGCAGCGCCGCTCCGAGCTGCGTTCCAGGCCCGGGGCCTGGGTCCCGCGAGCGCTCCAAGGCGCAAGGCCCCCCGGGCCCAGCCCACCGGCGGCGGACATACCTGTCGGGGCCAAGCGGGGTCCTGCCGCGACCAGTCCACCCGGCCACCTAGAAGGGACCCGGCTGGCAGAGCACGTCGCCGCTTCCCCGCCCCCACCGCCACTGCGCGCTGGCTCTCAGCTCCCGCGGACGCCGCGATCGCCAACCCGGAAGCGCGCACCTTCGGCCGTCGGACCACGTGACCGCATAGCCCCGCCCCGGGGCGGAGTTTGCTGGGGAATCCGGAAAGGGACGGGCTGATGCGGGAACCTGCCTCTCCGCCGGAGCCTGTGTCCTGCTGCTCTGTCATCTTTCCGCCGAAACCTCAGTCACTTTTGTCCGGTAGACTCCAAACTGCTGATGAGGCGTGCGTGGTGGACGAATAAAGCTACCTCCGTCTTTATCCTCACCATCGAATGCTAATGTAATAGTTAACCCCTAAATGTTTCTCTCGTCTGCCTCCCTTCCCTCCCCGAGTTACGCGTCCTCCGCGCCTTGCTTATCCGTGGAATGGGGCTGTTAAAACCAGTGTCCATCTGGTAGGATTAGAAGGGGCTGAGTAAGTGCTTGGTTTGGCTACTGTGACTGAAATGACCGTTGTTTTTCTTCACGTTTCCAGCATTTTCAAGAGACTGTTGAGGGTTTCAGTTGTCTTAGCTGCGGTATTGTTCCCTCAAATACCCCGGAGTATGGGAGAGTTCTCCAAATACAGGTAGTCACTCTTCTGGGTAGCATCTGGTGTGGCTCTCATGTCCCCTCTGGATAGATGCTCCTTAGTTTGGTCTCCAAGCCCCACTCAGATTCGTTCTGGACCTATTTCCAACTGGACGAGCGTTTTCGCTCAGCGTTTATGCTTCTCTTGTACCTTATTTCCAGTTCCAGATTCCAAACCTACCATCTATATCGTCACCGTTTGGAAAACTAGAGGTGGAATTAAGTGTTCGTTTTTTTGGGGGGTGGGTCAGGGGAGACAGGGTTTCTGTGTAGTCCTGGAACTCACTCTGTAGACCAGGCTGACCTCGAACTCACAGCTACCTCCCGAGTGCTGGGAAATAAAGGCGTCCGCCGCCACCACCCTGCTCATTTTTCCTAGTTTTTATTAAAGGTAGCTCTCAAGTCACACAGGTTCCCACTGAGGTTTCCCCTTGTCCTGGACAGCCGCTAAATCCTTCAGATTTTTGGGATTCGGGACCTCTGCTTGATTTCCGCTTTCCAGGAAGAACAGGTGATCTTTGAATTTAGCTCCCACCTAGATTTTTCTTTTCCTGCCAAAAGAGTTGCAGGAAAAAGACTGCAGTAAAAATAGGTGTCTAATTTGGAGAGTAAACAAATAAACTAGATCAAATATACTGACCAATTTATTTTTAAAAAACAATCTTTTGGGGCTGGAGAGATGGCTCAGTGGTTAAGAACATTGCCTGCTCTTCCAAAGGTCCTGAGTTCAATTCCTGGCAACCACATGGTGGCTCACAACCATCTGTAATGAG
>NC_022034.1:27172451-27176727 GCF_000317375.1 Microtus ochrogaster | reverse complement strand
GTTTTTCGAGACAGGGTTTCTCTGTAGCTTTGGAGCCTGTCCTGGAACTCCCTTGGTAGACCAGGCTGGCCTCGAACTCACAGAGACCGCCTGCCTCTGCCTCCCGAGTGCTGGGATTACAGGCGTGCGCCACCACCGCCCGGCCAGAGTGCTACATCTTATAGGCAATATGAAACCAACTATACTCGGGTGTTATCCTGAGTATATGAAACCTCAAAGCCCACCCCCTCCGTGACACACCTCCTCCAATAAGGCTATACCTACTTCAACAAAGCCACACCTCCTTAGAGTGCCACTCCCTATGAGATTATGGGACTATGGGGGCCAGTTGCATTCAAACTACCACTGGGTTATCAAGAATTTTTCCTCTTATCTTTTCCATATCTAATTTCCATTATTCTGTTGTGTGTGTGTGCCCCACCGCTACCTCCCACCCACCCCCCAAATCAAGGATTTTATCAAGAGTCCTCTGCCTGCTAGCCTCTGGATGGATGGGTTGGATCTATGGAGATCTTGACAGGACTGGAGGAAGGAGAGGATCATGAGTAGCTGTCAGATACGAGGGTATCAGGACCTCTACAAAGCTAGGATGGTTGGCTGATAACCTGCTGAAGAAGCTGAAGTCCAGAGTCCGTCGTGACTTCCAGGATTTGGGAGGAACGAAAAGGCAATCCACTGTTGAGTGGTACTAGCCAATCTTGGTGCACCCCACTCTTCCTTCTCATCACTCGCTCTCCTTTTGTCCTCCTCATCCTCTGCTACATTGATTCAATAGTGCTCCTGTCTCCAGGCCCCCGCCTCTGCGCTACACCCAAGTGCTATATACTGGCTTTGAAAAGAACACCTACTAGGGACTGGTAGAGCATCTAAAAATATACACAATATACACTGCTTTTATACTAAGGAGTTATCAACATCCCCGAACAATGGTTTGGTGTGCTTGAGGTGCCTTTTTTCACTGGTTAAAAAAAAAAAAAAGGTCTTGCTGGGCAGTGGTGGTGCACACCTTTAATCCCAGCACTCAGGAGGCAGAGGCAGGCGGATCTCTGTGAGTTAGAGGCCAGCCTGGTCTACAAGAGCTAGTTCCAGGCACCAAAGCTACACAGAGAAACTCAGTCTTGAAAAAAAAAAAACAACGTCTCAATTTTGATTTTTTTTTTTTTAAATTTTACCTGTCTTGATTCTGATAAGTCTTTTAGTTCAAGTGTTGCCTAATGGAAAGAATTCTTTCCAAACCATCCCAAAGTTAAGTATTTGAAGATATATCTTTCTCTACCCAGTTTTTCATTTATAAAAGCAGAAAACAAAGAAAAAGACAGAAAAATCCCCCACCACTATATAAATGACATGTGTTTTGCTTGAATTTACTCCCACTCACCACCAAGCATATGAAATTTTAATATATTTACTGAGTTCAATATATTGTCAAGTGAGTTGAGAATGAAATAAAAACTATATAATAAAATTCAAAGTGTTTAAAACTATAGAATTTATTCCTTTTGAATTTTGAAGTGTTTATACCCACATGGTGGCTCCCAATCATCTATAACTCCAGTTTCAGGGACTTCATGTTCTGACCGCTGCAGGCACCAGGAACTCATGTGGTGCACATGTATACATGTAGTCAAAATGTTCATGCACATAAATAAATCTAAAAAAATTAAAAATGCATTGTATGTGGTAGTTTGAATGTAATTGACCCCCATAAGCTCAGGGAATGGAGCTACTAGCAGGTGTGGCTTTGTTGGAGCAGGTGTGGCCTTTTTGGAGGAAGTGTGTCACTGTGGGGGTGGGCTTTGAGGTCTCATATCTTCTCAAGCCACATCCAGTATCTGTTGGAGCCCACAGTGAATGCACAGCCGACAGACCAATAGGCAGATCCACAGAAAGTGTGTATGTACATGTCCACACGGAGCACCCGTTTTGCAGAGCTACGGGAACACTTGTCTTTTGGAGAAGTCACTGTCATACCTGTAGGAACCTTGTGAAGCCATGATTCTTCCCTTTGAAATAGGATTTGTTCCCAAAACACTTCAGCAGTGTGACTTCTGCACGAGCAAGTGCTCCGTTCCCCCCACACCATGAGGCCTTAGAGTGATAACATTCATTCTTTGTTCTAACAGTCAAGTTTACAAAGAGTCAGTCCCACAAAATTACCCACTAACAGACCACCTAGAAATTTCTACAGAAGACAGTATGTCCCACCTTTGCTAACAAACAAACCTGGGCATCCCCAAAGCTGGTTATCACAAAAGAGATTAGATGAGGAAAATGGGTGAATCCAGGGTTCAGGGAAATTCGGTAACTTTATCTAATGGTTTGGGGTGTCAGGTACTTCCCCTTGAATGCTGGCTCTTTCCTGGGTTGGGTCACCTGTTCCAGAGTACAGTTTTGTCAGGTTCTACCTGCCCCTTTTGTGATTTTGATATGCATATTATCATTGTCCTTGCCTGTGGAACTTTCCAGCTCCATCTATAAAAACTAGAAACCTCATGGAGATTCACTCTTCTTCTCCTTGCTACTTCTGCTTCTCCCCCCTTACTCTCCTTTTTTTCTCCTTTTTCTATCTCTTACTCTTCTTATTCTTCCTCTCCTCTGTGCCCCATTCACTTCATTTTTCCCCTTGCACAAAAAATAAAGAAGATGCAGAGGTAATGTACTTGAGTTAATTTTTACCCTCAGATCCTGCCTGCCATACACATCCAGTTCTGAGCCCTGAGGGGGTACTGAGTCTGGTACTCAAGGCCCCCCGATAAGTATCTCAGTTCACTTCCTGTTGCCTTTGGGTTAATATGTAGAATTCTCAGCTTCCTCTCCATCACTGTCTGCCTGCATGCCACAATGTTCCATCATGATAACGGACCTCATTATAAGTTTTCCTTTATAAGAGTTTCTATGGTCATGGTGTCTCTTCCCAGCAATAGAAACCCTAACTCAGTCATGTAGGAATTTAATCTGATGCTGTATGTTAATTCAGTGATAGACCGTCTGACACATTGCAGACACCCTGTACATGTGACCTGTTTGCATTTCTCCTGTACAAGGCTCTACATGTATGTAATTGCAGTTGTATGTGTGTGTCAGGGACCTGCACTGGCCAGAGCTATACCATTCTGGGAAATAGTTTCCCACTGCATGGGTTTCCTGCACTCTGTTGAGATACTCAGAGGATATGATCTTCAAGAGTAGGGTTAAGAAAGGGGAACCAAGCAGGGTTTGGTTCCTGGTTCAGCTCAGTGACTTCTTCCTAAGAGACGGGACATTTGGCGCATGGCCGTGCAGTGTTCAACATCTTCCAAACAGTGGCAACTGAGTTGCTAAAACTCACAGGACAGCATCGTGGAGGTCATGACACTCTCAGAGAAGCTACAGACCCTCCCATGCTTGCTTGCTTCCTTTCTTTCTTCTGTCCCCAAAGAGGAAACAGAGTTCTGCCTTCACAACTCTGTGACTGGTCTCGCTGCTTCTTTCCTGGCAAATCTGAACTCCAGCCATACACGGTTGTTTAGGAGGTTGCTTCACAGCCCAAAAGAAACCAGCCCAACCTAAGCCAAGTTTCTTTTTTTCCCTCAGGTCATATAATCTCTTGCAGTTAGCACACAACTTAAAAAATTCACCAACAGTATGAAATGAAACAATGTTGTAAGTTATTCCCACAGTGGTCAAAGCTTGAGGTCAGTCCAAGGTTTAGAACAAAGGAAGAATGTGAAACTATGGGAAAAGCAATCATTCACTTACAATGATCCTAAGCCAGATTTCTTAAGCTTTCATAAAACTCCATGCTCCAACTCCTTCACTGGGTACCCTCTTCCACAGAGCATCACTTGTCCACCACAGCCTCCTCTGTGCACAGGTTCTCTGGATAAGTGTGTGGACCACCACCTTGGCATTCTTTCTTTGGAATCCAAACTGACTCCATTTGGCTATACCTGTGGGTTCCTCCTGCCTCTTTGGGGGTAATTCTAGCCATAGGTTCAGTGGGACCTAGTAGAAGCCAAATTAAAGAACATGACCTCATCAAGTGATGGTCAGTGGCTATGGACCTGCTCTGGGGCATGTAAGATGCTTCCTGGAGAAATACTTGAAGCCATCCATCAAGGGCTGCTAGCCTTCAGAACTTGAAACTCAGAGGGCACTGAACAATGCTGCTGGGCTTAATTGCTAAAGAAAGCCAGGCTGCCCACTTAATTGTTTTTTTTTTAAGATTTATTTATTTATTATGTACAGTGTTCAGCCTCCTTGTATGCCCTCAGGCCAGAAGGGGGCACCAGATCTC
>NC_022034.1:27170824-27171359 GCF_000317375.1 Microtus ochrogaster | reverse complement strand
GGATAAAAAAGCTAAAAGATTTATTTGATGAGATAGTACATAGACCACACACCGCAGTTTCTGCGGCCTAGGTCTGGAGTTTAGACTTACTGCTCTAAGCAAAGAAGAGACCTGGGCCTCTAAATTATCAGTTCCGGGCTAGGCTGTTATCAGCCGTTCTGCTTGTGGGGTAAAACCAGAACAGCAGCCTGGGCAAGTAGTAATTCTGGACCCTAAAACTGACCAAATGCCTGCTGATAAAGATAATTGCAGGAAGGCAGATCTCTGCGTTTACCTAAGGGGAGGGGAGCCGAGGCCTGGTAGTGGAAACCTGTTTTCACGTAGCCCAAAGGTGCAGGAAATGGTTCTGAACTGTGGAACCAATTCCCAAATATGTAACAGAAGAGAAGTCAGCTATAGCAAAGAATCTACAGCCAAGGACAGCCACTTTATTCACAAAGCAGTAGCACCAGGAAGTCTTGCTTTTTGGTTTAGCCTTTATCAGACTTCTTGGTTCTGACAAGTTGCTTATGAAAAGATGGCTGAGCAATTACTG
>NC_022034.1:27165647-27168779 GCF_000317375.1 Microtus ochrogaster | reverse complement strand
GTGAGTGGAGGTGCCCTCAGAGACAGAATGGGCACGAGTCCCTGAAACTGAAGTTCTAGGTACTCTAAGCTGTGCAGAGAATGTGAGTGCTCTTGACTGATAAGCCCCCTCTCTAGCCTTACATTTTTACTATTAAGAATTCTAACTATTTTATACAGCTGCTAAAAATTTGATCTTATATTAAAATTCACTCAAATCCAACTTAGTTAACTGTTTCTCTGCCTTATATGCTTTTTGACAGATTTCATAAAAATGTGAATTTTTCTTTCTTGGGACCCAAGGTGATTTCTAATTATAGAACTATATACTAATTACACAATAGCGAACACTTAGGGAAGGGCATCCAGTTACTTGCTACTTATTTCATCTATTTTGCTGAGAAAACGACAGTGTCTTTTTGTGTTTTTCTGAGACAGAGTTTCTCTCTGTAGCCCTGGCTGTCCTGGAACTCGAACTGCAGACCTTCACCTGCCTCTGCCTTTCGAGCCAGGTGTCAGCCAGGTGGTGGTGGTGCACACCTTTAATCCCAGCAACTGGGAGGCAGAGGCGGGCGGATCTCTGTGAGTTTGAGGCCAGCCTGATCTACAAGAGCTAATTCCAGCACAGGCTCCAAACTATAAAGAAACCCTGTCTTGAAAAACCAAATAAATAAAACAAATAAAAAAAAACAAAGAAAAAAAAAGAAAATGACAGTGTCTTCCATTCAGAAAATGTACAAACAATCCGCTATGTCAAAAGTATTACCAACTTTGGGCTGACGAAGGAGGGGGATTTGATTGGGGGAGGGGGAGGGAAATGGGAAGCGGTGGCGGGGAAGAGACAGAAATCTTTAATAAATAAATAAAATTAAAAAAATTATAAAAAAAAGTATGGACAGTGGCCAAACCAAAAAAAAAAAAAAAGTATTACCAAGGTTCCCACTAGCTTGCTTGTCTCCTGAAACTTTCTCATGTTTAATGCGTAGTTCTCTGTAACAGAGACTGGCTTTCTACTGAACGACATGGTGGCACACGTGGAGGCGGAGGCAGACAGATCTCTGTGAGTTTGGGGCCAGCTTGGTCTGCAGAGTTCCAGGATAGTCAGTGCTTTGTAGAGAGACTCTGTCTCAAACAAACAAACAAGCAAGCAACAAAGGAAAAGAAAATAGAAAATAAATTTAGTAAGCATTTTAATATCTCAAACAGGATGCCCATTTTGTGGAAGCATCAAAATTCAGAAAAAGGCAATAAACTTGAAAATTGTATTAACACTTAGGTACTCAGAGGGTGACCCTTCCTCATAGGCCTTTGAGTCCATGTGAGACCTGGCGATCACATAACATCAGATAAGAGGGAAATAAACTTCAGAAAATGCAAGATTTGAAGTCTGCTCCCTTAAGTCCCTCTCTCTCTGGGAGAAGATTTGAGAAATTTGGGTCTTGGTAACCTAAGCAAGTTATCCGGTAATGGGGTCTATGTTTCTCAGGGCCAAAAAGGTCTGTAGCTTGTGGTCGAAGTCGATGGCTCGAAACTGAGGCTCCTTGTACTTCCGGGTCATCTTGGCACTGAGGTATGTTATGAGTTCACATCTTTCCAAAAACTTCTCCATCTTCTTCTTGTATTTTTTTCTTGAATATTCAGAACCTTTGGGATTAAAGGCTGTAGAAAATGTCACCAAGTTATGAGTGCTTTTTGATAAGGTGGTTAGTAAGCCATTCAACAAGGCAGTACTTTGTGTGTAAGTAAGCCACCCAGCTAAGGGGAAGATGGTCCCATCTTGGATAAGGTTAGAGGGCCACTATCTTAGACCGTAATTTTCTGTGTTCACCTTTCTTATGGCATGGATTTTTGAGAGTTGACTATATTATTTATGACCCTGATTTTATTATATTATTAATTCCGTGGTGCTTGGGGTTGAACCTAGGGTCTCACATACACCAAGCAAGTGCTCTACCACTATGCCCAGACCTCTGCATTTTTTTTTAAATTTGAGATAAGGCCTCACTGTGTAGCCCTGGCTGTGTAGACCAGGCTGGCCTTGAACTCACAGAGATCTGCCTGCCTCTGCCTCCTGAGTCCTGGGATTAAAGGTGTGTGCCACCGTGCCTAGTTTAAACTTGTTTTTGTGGCAGGGGCTTCCTAAGTGGCCAAGGCTGTAGTGGAGTTCACTCCATAACCTAGGCAGGCTTTGATCTTGGAATCCTCCTCAGAGGTCTGCACAGCTGGGATTTTACAGGCCTGTGCTACCAGGTGCAGTTTATAGTGCTTGACTTAAAAACTAGCAATTTCAGTTCGATATTTTCATTTTCACCTGTGTTTCATCTGCCCCTTCCCGTACAAGGAAATAATAACCAGCCCAGTCTGCCACTCATGGGCCAAGTGCTGTGCGCCTCTGTGTGGTGGTCATTTAGAAAGCTTACCTTTGAGATGAAACCCTACGTAGAGGAGGACAGACCGCCTCACGCTTAGGAAGGGGAACTTGGGCTTCAGGCATCCCGCTGCGTTCAAGGCTTTGATTAGGGAAGTTGCTGTACCCTGAGGGAGGGAACAGTTGAAGTCAGTGCATATTTGAGTTCCCATTCTTTTATTTATTTATTTATTTATTTATTTATTTATTTATTTATTTATTTATTTATTTAAGATTTCTGTCTCTTCCCCGCCCCCGCTTCCCATATCCCTCTCCCTCTCTCATCAGCCTGAAGAGCAGACTAGGTTCCCTGCCCTGTGGGAAGTCCAAGGACCTCCCACCTCCTTCCAGATCAGTAAAGGCCTGATTCTTTTCATCACATAGCCTTTCTTGGGATGGGGTGCTTAGGTGGCCATCCAGCCAACAGGAAAGAAACACAAACTATACTTGCAGAGGGGAAATGAAATATAAGCTAGCATGATGCCAGCTGGGGGATGCCAGCTGGGGGAGGGCTGCATGCCTGGGCCTCAGTGCATGACGGCCTCTGTTCATATGGCTGACATTTTCTGTAACATAAAGTTAGAAAGGAAAGATGGGGACGCGGAGCTCTGAGTGGCCTTGGCTCATCTCTGCTTGTGTTGTCCCACGGGCAGTCTGCCTCCCACTCTGCATCCTTGGCCACATGACAAGGAATCCAGAGACCACAGTGTCACTGCAGTCAAATTCCTAGAGCTGTGAAGATGAAAG
>NC_022034.1:27143492-27165351 GCF_000317375.1 Microtus ochrogaster | reverse complement strand
TCCCTGGCACGTGTAAAACAGGCCTGTGACACGACTCCTCCCCGGTGATCCTCCCTGACACATGTAAAACAGGCCTGTGACACGACTCCTCCCCGGTGGTCCTTCCTGGCATGATGGCATTATGCCAGATGGAAGCCAGCTTTCTCCCCATCTCTCCTTTGGTTTTTCTCTCAGATTTTTATTTTTCAGGCAGTCTTGCTCTGCAGCTCAAATAGCCACCATTGCAAGCTAACTTTCTAGGCAAACTGAAAACCAAAACAAAACAAAGTGTTTAAGAAGTTGTAATAAACCTGTAAAATTGTGGTTTTGACATTTATCTTGAAGAACTAAAAAGCAATAATAACTCCAGGAGACTAGTGAGGGGCTCAGTAAGTAAAGGTTCTGCAAGCCTGGTGACCTGAGTCTGACCCTAGAAACACATGTAAAATTGGGAGGAGAGAACCAACTCTGTAGAGTTGTCACCTGGCCTCTACACACACACACCATGACACATGTCCCCTCCCGTCATGGGCAGGGCACGCACACCCATGCACAAATAATAATTTCAAAATTAAATTACTTTGAAACAGAAATTGATGAGTGACAAATGTCACTATTTTAAAAATAATTATATAGTTATATCTGCATGAAGCAAATGTGATTTGAGTGGATTTGGGATAAAACATGGGTTTTGTAGTTCACCTATCCTGGAATTCTTTTGTGGAGTAAGTTAACCTTTGGCAGGCCAACGCAACATTTCAAATCATTAAAAAAGAAGGAGAAGGAGGAAGAGGAGGAATAAAGAGGAGGAGGAGAAATCAAAACTAGGCATCCAATTTACATGTGAGTAGTTTTAAGACCGCCCATCACCCCTCGCTGGGGTACTGACCGCCCCCCTCCCTCCCCTCGCTGGGGTACTGCTGTTTCAGGCATTGGTTATAGGAGTTCACAGCTTTCATTTTAACAACCACCTGTAAATGATATAGTTAAAGAGTGCTTTACAACTTAAAATCGGGAAATTTTGCCTGGAACCCCAGTTATAAAAGCAGAAGTTACTGTTAGAAGAGACCCCTGCATTCTTGTAACGTGTATGTGTATTGTAGAAAATCCCGCAACAGAACCTGTTCCAGATACCCAGGCAAAGGGAGACTGGTGAGGTGGATGGATTCCTTTAGCGGAGGAAGCTTGTGGGGGAGCTTCTGGTCCCAGTAACGCATCGGCAGCCTAGGGATACAAAAATCGTTAGACGCATGCGCACACACATCCATGCAGAGCATATAGACACAAATGTGAGACAAGGCTCACCGCCTGCTGTACCTCCCGGAGAAAATTTACACAAGGGAGAAGACTAGGAGTTCTAGCAGCTTCTTTGATTTTCGATTTCCCACAATCGTGTAACCTACTCCACAGCTAAGAACAACTTCGAACTCCTAATTCTGCTCCCACCTTCTGAGTGCTGGGAATGAGCCACCATGCCTGGCTCCGGGGTTCCAACCTTGATCACCTCTTTATCAGATTTCTTAATTTTCACAGCGACTATATAAAACTTTTTCATTCTTATGAAAAAATTGAATTATCTAAGTGGCGCCTTCATTCCCGCGATGAATAAATACCCCTGTGGCCAAGGTGGAGGACACTGGGGTGGTGGCAGGAGGGGTGACCAGTGGAGAGAGGAGGGCCTGAGGGTGGGAGCTCCAACCTGCCTCGTATATTGTTTAGGATTGCTCTATTAACCGCTAAACACCATTTCTGCCTCCACCCATTCCTGACATCTCATGGAAGATCTTATTCCTAAGCAAAACTGATTTTAATACTGGCCTAGCTTACAAGCCGGCAATACACGCTATGGCCCATAGGATCAAGTCTAAATGAAATGCTGTTTGGTGGTGTTGCTCGAACCTCTGTATGCTACCCTGCTGACCTTCAGCCCTGCCACATTAGGCAGGCTGACTTTCCTACAGTTCCTGGGTCTCCAGGGACAGGTTGTTTGCAGGTCCATTGGCTTGGCATCTGGCCCTTTATCCCTTATTCTAGTCTATTCCTGGTCCTTACTCAGACAGTCCAATCATACCAGTGTGCTACGCCTTTTCTCACTCTTTGGGCCAAAAGATTCTATTATTATGGCAGGGCAGCGGTGGCGCACGCCTTTAATCCCAGCACCTGGGAGGCAGAGGCAGGGGGATCTCTGTGAGTTTGAGGCCAGCCTGGTCTACAAAAGGAGTTCCAGGACAGCCAAAGATACACAGAGAAACCCTGTCTTGAAAAACCAAACCAAACCAAAACATTCTATTATTATCAGGTACTCAAAAATCTACCATTTGTTCTGGAGTTTTATGCTTTGGGACAAAGCAGTGCTTATCCACGCTCCCTCTGTGTGTGTGTGTCCCCGTGTCTGTGTGTCCCCGTGTCTGTGTGTCCCTTCCCTTTTCTTCCACAGTTTCAAGAACAGTAGATGGGGCATAGAACATGATAAATATTTACAATTGGTGAATAATCTTACCTCAAAAATTTCTGCAGTTTTTCTTCACTCTCGCAAATAAATATACGATCCCGATACTCTACGGCATATTGAATGTTACCAGGCACCAGGGCGTCATATCTGAAAAACGAAAAACGAGACAAAACAAAAACCACGGTGTAATTAATACATGTAGCTTTGTAATTAATATCTTAGCATTGATATGGAGTACTGTATAAATAAAATGCCAAAAATGTGTCATTTTTTCTGCTTCCGCAGCTCAAGTAAGAAAGGACTGTTTCCCCAGGTGATCAGCATGGTAAGACTGTTTCTTCGTGAGTTGGAGAGATGGCTCAGAGGTTAAGAGTGCTTGCTGTTCTTGAAAAGGACAGGACTTGGGGTTCCCAGCATGTTTACCCCATGTTGGGTGACTCCCAATGCCCATAGCTCTAGTTCCAGGGGATCAGATGTTCTCTTGTGGCCTCTGTGGGCACCTGCATGCACACGGTACACACACACACACACACACAAACACACACACACGAAAATAAAAATAAATCCTTAAAAACAGTCCCATGGACCCATGGTACTGAGCAGGGGTGTGGGGTCTGTCCTGCGAACATGAGGGCTTGCCTTTGTTTTCCGTCAAGGTAAGTCACTGGGCAGTAGCCTTGGAGCTCAGCACACTTGGGAAATCGACTCTTGAGCTCTGACAGGGTCAGCCTTTTGGGGAGCATGGCAGCAGGTGGGAGTGGATGAGGTGCCAAGGGGGGCACGTACGATTCTGGGTTCATCAGAAATTTCTATTAAGAAAAGGGGTACAACAGCAAGAGCATTTAAAACAGCAATAATACACCAATCAAAATCCTTTCCCATTCAGGCCATCTGAGAGAAGCTATTGTAACTTCTCCTATAAGAAGTTCTGCAGGATAATAATCCCAAGCAACCAAAGGTCTCTTCTTACATAGTATTATTTTAGTTCCTATTCTATGACAAGGACTAGGGAGTCCTTCGTCATCACCTGCCAGTCTACCTGTGCCCTTTAGGGCTCTCCTGTGTCAACAGTTGCTCTGAAGGATGCAAAGGCACAAAATATCTGCCAGGACTTCTGTTTTGAAAATTCTGTGATTATTCTGATATAAGTAGTAAAGAAGTATGATATAAGGAAAGAAGCACTCCCAAAGTAAAGAAATTAAAGTTATTGTTCTCTGGAGGAAAATAAAATATTCAGATTAGTTTTCATTATTGTCTTCAGTTACAAACCATTATGTGTCATCAAATCACAGGTATCAAAATATTGGAATCAATATCTGGTTAGACTTTTGAATCCATAGGTGCAAGTAGTCCATTCTCCATATCCGTGGCCTGTGCAGCCTCAGATTCAGGCTGGAGGGGTTCAGGAAAAAGACTAGTTCTTTACTGAACTTGTCTGCCTTTTCCCTCACACAAGTCTCCAAACAACACAGCCTAGCAACTATTTACAAGCTTTTTACATTGCATTAGATAAGCCATCTACAAGTGTTTCCATGGATGTGGGAGGGTTTGCATAGGTTTGGTTATATGCAAATGCTACCCGCTTTGTAATTGAGCATCCATAGATTTTGGCACCCTTGGAGGGGATGTCCTGGAACCAATCCTCACAGATGCTGGGGATAACTAGTGCTGTTTTATTTACTTATTTTTTAAGTATGGAAGACATCAATTCCATACTTTGCTTCATTCCTACTAATTTTGTTTTACTCCCTCATCTCTTGAAGCTGAATCCCCTGGTATCTTTCCGTGGGCTGAGTCCAGATGCTTCACGCTCCCTCCGTTGGGGAGACTCAACTGTTGGCTTTCCCTGCCTGATAAGTAACCCAAGACCCACCACTGACCAAAGCCTTCAAAATGTTTCTGGGGCTGGGGCAGTCCAGGGCTACTCTTTGAGTTTCTCTCTGATCCTAGAGTCACAGGTTCCAATAATGGGGTTCTTGGTCCCAATTTTCTAAGTGTTCCCAAGGGTGCCTGTTCTTCTCATCAAGACAAGTAATTTTCCTTCCTTAATAAATATTTAGATAAGAAACAAACTTACGTTTAGCTTTTCTTGAGAACCCATTTTATAATAGTGTCCTCTGAACTCTGCTGCAAATTCCAAGCTGTTAGTTACAGAACAATCAACTAACTCATAAGATTCTGCTAGGCTGACGGGGCAGAACTGCCCAAACTCTCCCAGACGAGAAATCAGCTCTTCAGGCGTGATACATAACTTGTCAATGCAAGCAGCTTTCCCTGTTATTAACATATTAATTATTATATATTTTCACAGGAAATATAATGGTTAAAAAGTAAAATAATTTCAGTTAGACACCACTATATTAACAGTACACAGTCTCACATTCTAAACGACAGAGTAAAAAGTAAAGTTACTATAAATGCATATGGTGGTGGAAGTCTACAATCCCAAGTTCTGGAGGCTGAGGCAGGGGGATTGCCACAAATTCTAGGGCAGCCTGGGCTACACAAAACCTCTCTCAAAACAAGCAAGCAAACTAACGAAACAAAAGTTATTCTTCATGCCTACACCCTCTCCGCCTACTACCCATCCTAAGCAGTGTCCACTATTGTGTTTATGCCTTTTAAAATATTTTTCTATACATACATATAAATACATATATATGTGTGTGTGTTTTTTGCATATAGCGTATTCATGCCATTACTGTAAACATTATTTTGCAACTTATCAGTTGCTTGTCTGTGATATCTTTCTCTGTTGACTCAATTCTGTAGATATGTTTAATCTTGGTTTGTTTTTGTGTTCAAGAGACATGTTTTGATTCTATGTATCCCAGGCCTTGACCTTGTGGTCATCTTATGTCATTATATTAGGGCTCCCCCATGCTCAGTCACCTGGTTCCTTCAAATTTATGCATAGCAAATTCTACTACACAAACATATAAACTATAAGACTTTTAACTTATGTATGTATATATGTGGTTTACTTAAATATTTGTCTTTCTTGTATATTTTCATTCTAGTTTTTAGGTATTATCAATTATATACAAATAATAGTTATATACACATATTTTATATAATTCAATACTTACATATACATATATACATCTGTATGAATGGGCATACACACACATCTATGTTCTAACAAGTATTTCTACCCAATTCTGATACTAACTTCTAGTCCAGTGACCATAGCCCTCTTTCAGTGAGGTGGGTATTGAAGAACATTGTCTTATTGGTTGCCATCTTTCACTGACCTCCTGAAAGCAAGGAATGACCAGTGTGGCCTCGGCACCCTTCCCAGAAAGGTCCTTAGACTGTACACTGCTGGAATCTGGGATTTTCCAAGTGGCAACATCTGTGGCCTGACTGAGTCAACAAAGCTGAACTGGACTCCTTGGCTCTCCTTCTGATCTCCACGAAACTGGATACCAGCCATGAACTGTGACCACTTCAATAGGTCCTGGTCCACTCGGAAGAGTTCAGAGTAGCAACTGGCAGGGTCTCCTAACATCTTTGTATCTTTCAGGGCTCAGAGGTTTCTGGAGTAGGGTTACTTGCCTAATACAAAGTGATGTTGTTACTTGCTACCTAATTTCCCCAATTCCTCTGTTAATTTGAACATAAGTCTGACTGTGTCACTGATTGTTTATCACTGACTGAACAGAACTCTGATTGGTTCACTGCGTCCTTGTGTCATGAACATCACTGCAGGACACAGACTGGGCTGTTCAGTCACGCGTCTGGTGCTGCTGTGAATTTGTGCTTGCCCTGTTGTTCATACCTTAGAAATTGTTCCCTTTGGATGTGAATATTTGTTTCTAATGACAAGGATATACCAAAAGCACCTGCCTTTAATACCAGAACACTGGAGGTAGAGGCAGGTGGATTTCTGTGCATTCAAGACCAGCAGGGGCTACATAGTGAGCTGCTGCCTGGAAAAACAAACAAACAAACAAACAAACAGAAATACCTCAAAGTTAGCTTAGTTTTCTAAGCTGAACTGTGTTCTCAAAAGAGACATTGAAGGATTCACTGCATCTTTGAATGTAGCCACTTTTGAGAACAGAGTCAGATGGACAAAGACACAGAGGAGCATGACATGTGACAGACAAAAAGAATGACAAGCAATAAAGAGATAGGGTTGTCATGGTGACTCTGAAGCCAACGATTGTTGGTTATGCTGGAAACAAAAAAGAAGGCACGAAGCCGACCCTCCCATAAAGTCCTCAGAGAAAGCATGACACCGCCAACACCTTGGTTTTGAACTTCCAGCCTTGTGAATTCTGACACGATACATTTCTGTCTTTCGATCCACTCAGTTTTTCCTTGTAGCCCTAGGAAACTAAAACAATTCCAAAGGCCCGGGTCTCTGTCATGCTGGCAGTCTGCTTTCCCTTGCCTTTTCAAAGGCTTGTTCCCCTACGAGACTGCCTGCTGGTGTGGTGATGAGGAGTAGGAACTCTGGCCCTCAGGAAGCCAGGGTTCGAGGCCAGCCTGAGATACACGGGCAGTAAATAAATAAACAATTATCCAATTGATGCTGCCATTTCAGGCATGACTAAGGAGAGAGTTCTAGGGTCATGGAAGCTTCCACCAAGATTTTAGAAGAGGGCTTGGAGGCCAAGCAGTGTGTGGTGAACTCAATCAACATCTCTCCAGATGGCTCCTGAGACTGTGTTGCTTGAAGTTGAGATGGGGGGGGGGCTATTAGGAACAAGTACCCAAACCGAGTGGATTACGTGACAGAAATGTATTGTTGCAAATAAAACACAATGAAAGTGCAGGGATGTTAGGGATGCCAAAGATATGGAAGGTCTGCTGAGGAAAGCTGAAGTTGGAGCCAGCCCAAGAGAGAGGTCATATGGGCCACACATGGGTATCCTTGGGGTGGGAAGGGTTGCTGTGGTTTCAGATGTTGGACATAGAGCTGTGGATGTATCATTTGGCCTCATAATATCTTGCTAGGCTCCTATCTATCCCTCCCTTTCTTTTAGACACCTGAGGTTGTTCTCTGGCCTTCATACTCTCTCTCTCTCTCTCTCTCTCTCTCTCTCTCTCTCTCTCTCTTTCACACACACACACACACACACGTACACACATACACATAATAACTTACCTTCCTTTATTTTTTCCATGTATGTCTGTATGTACTTATTCATCTGCTGGATGTCTTTAATGACTTCATTCCACACCCACCACTTACTGTGAAATCCATCAATCACATGCCAGTTTTGATGCTGTTCTTGGTAAAACTGCCTGATCTCACTGACATTTTTACGGTACTTGGCATTCTTGTAAGCTATAATCTGTGTGCTGTTGTGCAGTGGATAAGGCGTACTAAGAAGAAAACAGGGCAGGGGTGGAAAAGTTGTTGAAGGCCTGCGACATCCCTTGTATGCATGGTCAGGGTCACCCCAGTCCCACAGTTCCCTCAGGAAGATTACCTCTGCTCCATCTTTTTCTCGAAGAGCAATCTCTTGAATATCTCCTTGGATGG
Organism: Microtus ochrogaster; assembly: GCF_000317375.1. Lineage (NCBI taxonomy): Eukaryota > Metazoa > Chordata > Mammalia > Rodentia > Cricetidae > Microtus > Microtus ochrogaster. Next base: position 27,157,423 of record NC_022034.1, on the reverse strand, counting down.
CACGTCCAACTCAAAGATGACCATGGGAATGATTGACCTCGTCTCCAAGATATTCATCTGGTTTGTGGTTACAGGGTAGCCATCAATGACCACACTAGCAGACAAACAAAAAACCAGAAATTCCACATTCCTTTTTTCTCATAATTCCCTTATGTCTTCCAGTACAGATCTCTGTCTTTGAGTACTCCTAGGCTTTTCCTTATGACACCGATACATTTTTTTGTGTGTGTTTTCTCCTCTGTCTTTACATCTTAACCTTTAGTCATCCCTAGACATCGAGGTGGGCAGGACACACATCCACAGCTTTGGAAGCAGAGGCAGGAGAGCCACATTCATCCATCCATATGCTCAGCACCACACAACTAGGTTTTGGTAGAATTTGGGAAGCACATCTCCTATACCTTGAAAACTCCATATTCCTAGTGTTATCACTATAAGCACAAACAATAGAATGAATACAGGCAGGCCTAGATTTGAAACCATGTCTTGGTTTTTAGCAAAATAGGAGAAAATTCTATTTACCCCTTTGGGCAGTTTTAAAGATAGGGAGCAGGTATGAAAAGCAACTGGAAGAGGGCAATGCATGGACCAGATGCTAAGTGAGCAGTCATGTGTGCTCTGGGAGGAGATGCTCTTGCTGCAGAAGATTGGGGAATTTGTGAGGTATTTGGTATGGGGAGCTTGTGAGGCCTGCCAAACATGCGTGAGAACAAAAATTATGAGAATTACAGCCCAGCAGTCAGAGATAACAAGATTGTCTACCAAACTGAAAGGAAACGAAAATTCTTTAAAAATCCAGAAATTCTGAGAATAGTCTCATAGACAAATCAGAAAGCTGCTCACGTGGCTGGTGGCCATCAGTGAGGATTTATTTGTCCTGAATGATAGGGCTCACTTGCCAATGCTCTCCAATGGAGTGCAGGGCCTAGCTAGAAGTCTCCAGCAGAGAGGGTAAATGACACAGCCAGCTCACTGTAGTCTGCAAGAGAGTGACACATTGCTTTCTTTTGAACAATACTTCTTTCTACTGGGAAAGGCCACTTGAGTGGCTCTCAGGATTGGGGAAAAGAAGCTAGGGTGGCTGAGCAGTCTTCATCCTGGGATGAAGGTGGGATAACCTGAGACTCGTTGAGGAAAGCTAAGCCCCAGAGAAGAAATACTCAGTGTGGATATGCCCCTGCTTCTCCCGAAGGCTGTCACCCAAGAGTGCTCCCAGCCCTGAAACTAGAGGAACTAACTCTTCGATGACTTGACTCAAAGCCACTTGCAGAGGAGCCAGGGGTTCTAGGTATACAATGATCGTGACTAAGCCAGGGGATTCTAGTGACCTGGATCCCAGACCAGAGAGCATTGGTGTTCGCTGAGGTGTGACCAATGGCTGTAATAGACAAGAAGAAAGATAAGCAGAGGACAATGAACTGAGAACGAAGCCACGTATCCAGTGTTCCTGTCTGAATACGGCATTACAGGAGGGGCACGGCTCTCTTTACAGGGACCTGGGCCTGAGAGGAACCATGTGCCTGGGACCACATCACCCGAGAACTAAAGAGGGCCCTTCCACCCTTCCATGGAGCAGCAACAACTATTGGGGGGTAAGAAAGTCACAGTGGCCTCGTCTGTGGACCATGCAGGAGTTGCTGAAGGGAGTAATGAGGTCTTTGGGCTAATCTGCCATGAGTTCAAGCCATGGATCTTTACAGGAAATGAGAATGTTTCCATGGTAAGTGCTCGGTCTGAGAAGCACACTGGCAGTTACGCCCTCTCCCCTTTCTTCCACCCCAGCTCCCTTACCCTATAGTATTGCACACACTTTCCATCAGGGAGAGGTCTAGAGCTTGAATAGCAAGTGCATCCGGCACTGTCATTCCCTTGTGAAGGTGCCAGTTGATCATGAGTGACAGCTCCGTATCTGGGTGATTGCTTAACATGCTACGCAGCGCGTCTCCTACTGACAGACGTTTTAAGCCATATTCACTTGCAAGCTTCTTGGCAACTAGAAAACACAAAACACGAAGCCTATTTCAGTTCACACATTCGTCAGTCAACCTTGCTTTCGGATTCTGGCCGATGGCACCAATAGCAAGCTTAGCTTCATATTCTTCAAAGAATTGTCAATGCTGTTAGCTTTACTACAGGCTTGTGACTTTAGAATCTGGTTAATGAACCAGCTGGGTTTGTTTTGTTTTCTTTTTAGGGAAAAAATGAATTTATTTTTATCTCATGTGCTTTAGTGTTTTGTCTACAGTGAGGGTATCAGATCTTTGAGTTACACACAGTGGTGAGCTGCCCTGTGGGTGCTGGGAATTGAACCCAGGTCCTCTGGAAGAGCAGTCAATGCTTTCTGCAACTAAACTCTCTCTCCAGTCCTCATCTTTCTTCTTCTTCTTTTTTTTTTTTTATAATCAAACCAATACTTAAGCAGCTTATTGTTTCTGCACGATGCAGCAAATGAGGCCAAGCACCATGGGAATGCTGTGTGCATTGGTATTTAGTATGCTGCCAAACAAAACAATGTAACAATCTGGGTCCTGTAGACATGGCTCAGAGGTTAAGAGCACTGACCGCTCTTCCGGAGGTCCTGAGTTCAATTCCCAGCAACCACACGATGGCTCACAATCATCTGTAATGAGGTCTAGTGCCCTCTTCTGTCATAAAGTCAAACATGCAGATAGAGCATTCATATATACATAAAATAAATAAATAAAAACCAATGTAACAAGCCTACTTGACTGGCTTACACCATTCCCCAGTCCACTACACACTGCAATGAAGACATCAATCCCTAACCGATCATGGGTCTCAATAACCTTCTAGGAAATAGTTTTTAAAAATCACACAGGCATACTTTACATTTTGTTTTACTTAATTTATATTTATTTTACATGTATGGGTGCTTTGCCTGTGTGTGTGTGTGTTGTTGTACCATGTGTGTGCAGCACCTATAGAGGTCAGAAAAAGGTTTCAGATGCCCTTGGATTGGAGTTATAGATGACTGTGAGCTGCCATGTGTGTGTCTAGAATTGAACCCAGGTCCTCTAGAAGGGCAATCAGTGCTCTTAACCACTGAGCCATCTCTAGACCCCTACTTTACACTTTAATACAGGTTTATAGCTTCGGAGTGATGTGGGATTCCCCTCTGTAGGCAGTGAATACCATTGGTTAAGAAAGAAGCTGTTTTGGGCCTCTGATAGGATAGAGCAGAACTGGGGGTGGGGGTAAACTGAATGCTGGGAGGAAGAAGGTGGAGTCATGAAGAAGCCATGGAGCCACTGCCAGAGACAGACATGCTGGAACCTTGTGGGTAGGCCACAAGCCCCATGGTAAAATATAAAATAATGGAAATGGGTTAAATCAAAATGTAAAAGCTGGCCAATAAGAAGTTAGAGCTAATAGGTCAAGCAGTGATTTAATTAATACAGTTTCTGTGTGGTTATTTCAGGAGTCTGGGTGACGGGGAAACAAAAAAGCAGCCTCCTTATTACATAAGAGGAGAAAGAATTTTTCCTGTGAGTTTATTTGATGTTTTAGTGGCATGAAAAATTGAATTCTAACTTTATAGCTTAGAAGAACCAAAGCCCACTATGAATAGATATGGGCCATTGAATAGAACAGATAGAGGTCAATGAATAGGGAGTTAGAGGTAATTGAATAGTAGGGAGATAGAGGTCATTGAGTAGAGAGATAGAGGCCATTGACTAGAGAGGTAGAGGTCATTGAATAGAGAGATAGAGGTCATTGAATATAATAGATAGAGGCCATTGACTAGAGAGGTAGAGGTCATTGGCTGAGAGACGAGTTTATGGTGACTGTTCCCAAGGAACAGGTGAAATCTCAGATTCTGAACCTCAGTTTTCCTACAAACTCTGGAACCAAATGTGCTCAAATTCTAAAACTAAATGTGCTTTCAAAATTAGACATAGTGTTAAAAGCTACCTTCCATTTCAACAGAGAGGTGAGAAGTCAGATTGTTGTCAATGTTTTTAGCCCTGGGATGGAATTTTATTTCAGATGAGTACATTCTGTTGTGCTTGGTAAATACCATTGTCTTGTAAACATTTGGAATACAACTCTTTTGTCATGTTAAGAAAATTAAAACTTAGAAAACTAAATTTAAAAAATTTAAATTAAATTTATTTACTATTTATTTGTGTGTATGTGTAAAGGTCAGAGGATCTCATGTGTTTCATGTCATTCTTTTCTCTCTCTCTCTCTCTCTCTCTCTCTCTCTCTCTCTCTCTTCCTCCCCACCTTTTATGTGTGTATGTATGTGTGTGTGCATGTGCGTGTGTGTCTTTTGAGGCAGGATCTTTCACTGGCCCAGGCCTTTCCAAGTAGGCTAGACTGCTTGGCCAAGGAGCCTTGGGGTTCTGTCTGTCTCTGCCTCTCTATGCTGTGATTACAAAATGTACACCATCATATCTGATTTTTCAGATGGGTTCTGGAGCTTGATCTCAAGTCCCGTGCCTACAAGGTAGGCACTTTATCCATTGAGGCAACTCCTCCAACCCCTGGACAAAAAATGTAAAAGAATGATGTTTAAAATATCAATATATTAAAAAGGATACCAATAAATGGGTGAATTAAGGAAGACAACAAAGAAGATGAAAGCTAAATTCATTAGAGAGAGAAATATGCTAGAAAACGACCAATTGGAAATCTTGGAAATGCAAATCTCAATAAGTCAAACTTAAAAGAAATGACTGAAAGCATCAGCGACAGCTTAAGTGGAAGAACACCGGAGTTTGAAAACTGAAATTGGTGAATTATTATATTCAGAGAACAATAAAGAAAATTAAGAAAGAATAGACAAGACACTTCAGATCTGTAGGACACTATCAAAGGGCCATTTAAAGAGTTTAATCAGTATAGACAAAGGGGTAATACAGGCCCAGAAAGCCCATCAGTGAAATAATGATGGGAAATTTGTCAAGTCTTGGGAAAGATAGAGATGACTAATTATAGAAGACAGACTCCCAACTAGACATAATCAGAACAAAAATTATAATTAAGCATTATAATTCAAGTACAGAACAAAGAAAGAATATTAAAATCTTTATGAGAGAAACGTCAAGTCACACATGAATGTTTCTCTGAAGAAACTCTAAAGGCCAGGAGGGTTTCAGTGAGGAACTTCACACCTTGAAAGAAAATAGATTATTGTACCCAACCAAATCATCCTTTACAATAGAAAGAGAAATAAAGACCTCCTAAGACAAGCATGAATAAGAGAGTCCCTGATACTGGAGAGGAATTGGATGAGATGAGCAAGATTCTCAGGGGCAAGAAAGAATCAATTTCACATGAAGAGTAGATAAACAACTGAGAATTAGGAACAAATCAAACACTACCAATTCAGGAAAGCACCCCAACTCTAGCACAAATAAGGCAGAAATGGATACAGATTATTTGAAACAACTAGAATGGAAACAAAGCAGGGTAGAAGTACCACATGCCTTTCAAAGGCATAGGTTTACTGACTAGACTTAAAACAAGTATGTCCTAACAGTTTGCTGCCTGCAAGAAACTCAGCCAAGGTGTACTTAGACGGAAAGTGAAAGGATAGAAAATAATATTCTAAGCAAAGAATTCTGAAAGCAAGCAAGAGTAACTATATTCATATGTGACCAAACAGAACTCAAGCCAAATTAGTTAGAAGAGACAACGGTTATGTCATATTGATAAAAAGAATGTTATTTAGTGTAATAGGCCTCAGATCTTAGCTCAACTGACTCCACAATGGAAGAGCCATTCAGGCCCTAAAATTCAGCACATAGGCATCCCCATCAGCCAAAATGAAAACAAAGACTGGCTAATAAAGACTTTCTACTGGCTTAAACCTATGTCAGAATAGTCTTCTCTGGTGGATAGCCCACAACAGCACTAAGTTGGTGGGTAGTGGATCTGAATGTGACCAACACATACTGCATTAAATTCTCAAATAGCTATTTTTAAAAAAAATAAATAAAAGGACTAATGTGATTTGAATGTGAAATGTCACCAATAGACTTGTGTATTGAACAGTTGGTCACCAGCTGCTGGCACTGTTTTGGGAAGTTACTGAATGTTTGGGGTGTGGGGTATGCCAAGTATTTGACACAGTGATAAGAAAGTGACTAACAGGGAACCATCCATCAGGAAGATACAATGATGTGCATAACCTCAGAGCACCAACTTCCATAAGTCAACGCTATGGGACACAAAGAGAAAGATGGGCCCAGTGTAACAATAGTGGGTCACTTCAGTAGCTCACTGTCAGCAAAAGTCAACAAAACAACACCAGGGTTATAGCATACTGTAGATCAATGGTTCTCAACCTTCCTAATGCTGTGACCCTTTAATACATTTCCTCATGTTGTGTGGCCCCATGTGAAGTGACTCTATTTGGAGGTGTGGTTTTGTTGGAGTAGGCATGGCCTTGCCGGAGGAAGTGTGTCGTGGTGGGAGCAGCCTTTGAGGTCTCAGAAGCTCAAGTCAGTTTTCTGCCTGCAGATCAAGAAGTAGAACTCTCAGCTTCTACTCCAGGACCATGTCTGCTTGCATGCTGTCATGTGTCCCACAACGATGATAATGAACAAAACTTCTGAAACTGTAAGGAAGTCCCAATGAAATGATTTCCTTTATAAGAGCTGCTGTGGTTATGGTGTCTCTTCATAGCAATAGAAACCCTAAGACAACCCCCAACCATAAAATTATTTTTTGTTGCTACTTTATAACTGTAATTTTGCTACTGTTATGAAATATAATGTAAATATCTGATATGTGCTCCCCAATGGGCTTGCAACCCACATTTTGAGAATCGTTGCTACAAGGCAGCTGTATGTAACAGACACCAACTGAGGCATAGTATATATTCTTTTTTAGCACATGGAAGTTTTTCCAAAATAGATCGTGCATGAGGCTGCAAAGTAACTCCTAACAATTGCAAACTGAGATAACTCCCAGTGTCTCAGGTCAGAAGGGACAAAACATTAGAAATCACAGGAAGAATGGCTACATGAATTATACAAACACTTGGAGATCAGCCATGTTTCTAATGAAAATGGTACCACTGAAAGAGAGAAAAGGGAAACAGGAAAAGGTTGTAGAGTCACATGAAAATGGAAATGTAACCACCAGGACCTGTGAGAAATGGAAACAAAAAACCAAAACCATAAAAAATCAGTACCATAAGGAAAACTTGTAGCTATGAGTGTTTTGATGTGGAAAATCCTTCTGTATATGTGTTGCTTTTATTGGTTAATGAATAAAGAAGCTTCATTGGCCTGTGATAGGGCAGAATAGAGCTAGGTGGGGAAAACTAAACTGAATGCTGGGAGAAAAAAGGCAGAGTCAGGAGACATCATGTAGCTGCCAGAGGAGAAAGACGCAAGCTGCCAGCTAGAACCTTGCCAGTAGGTCACGAGCCTCATGGTAAAATATAAAATAATATAAATAGGTTAATTCTAGATGTAAGAGCTAGCTAGCATTATACTTAAGTAATTGTCCAAACAGTGATTTAAATAATATAGTTTCTGTGTGATTATTTCAGGTCTAAGTGGCTGGACATGAACGAGCAGCCTCCTACTACAGTGTTTACACTTTAAAGCCAGAGATATCAATGGAAAAACCTAATGTGTATCTGACTCTTAAAAAACTAAGAATAAACTAAAGCCATAACCAGCAGATGGAAAGAAATAACAAAATAGAAACTAAACAGCACAAAGCATTAGTGAAACAAAGAGTCGGTCCTTCCAAAAGATAAACAAAAATGACAAACCCTTAGCTAAAGCAAGCAGAAGATGGAGAAACCTAAATAGATAAAACTAGGGATGAAGCTGGATACTCCAACAGATCCTCTGTAATTCATAGGATAATTAGGGAGCATTTTAAAAATCTGTATGTTCGTAGGGGGCATGGAGGTCTTTAGGTCACAGATAAGCACGAGGGAACCCTGAATGTTAAACACACAGGGTTATTCCTTGTATAACCTGCTATCTGGCCAGAAGCTGGGAGCAGATGCGGTTAATAGCCTGGTGACTTTTACACTATCTGTGTGGCTGGAGGCCACACGGGATCCTCCCCCAGACCCTTATCACAAACTTGTCTTATTCAAGTCCATCTTTAGAACCTACCTTCATGGACTTTACAATGAGTTTCATTCCAGTCAAGCCTGATCTGTATTTGCTTACTTTGTTCCTCAAAGAGATCTCTGCAGTCTTTGTTGTGCAAACGGTATTGAGTTAATTATCACCACAATAAGTTTTCACTAAATTGTGCTGTGGTTAACTATAGCTAAAACAGACTACTCGGGGCCAGACTCCAGAAGTTTGAACTAACACCAGCTACTGTTGTGTTGAGCTGAGCTACCTTCTCGCCTCCCACAGATCACCTCTCTGCTGGTCAAGGAAGTTCCAAAGGCCCCTGCATACATCAGTGAGTTAGAAAATGGATGATTTCTGGACACATAAACTACCAAATAAATTTTAATCAAGAGGCAATGGAAAACCAAAGTAAATCAACAACCAAGAATGGGACTGGAGCAGTAATAAAAAATCTCCAGAGAAGAAAAACCCAGTACTGGATCCATGGTTAAAATTATTTTAAACTTTAAAAAATAGTTGATAAAAGTTATTCTCAAAGTATTTCCTCAAATGAAAAGAGAAAGAATCCTTATAAATTCATTACGTGAAGCTAATATTGCCCTGTACTAAACCTAATAAAAACAAGAAAATATAACAAAATAAAAATTACGGACCAACATCCTTGATGACATAGAAGTAAGAGTCCTCCATAAAATATTTGTAACTAGTAATTTTTATATTGAGATCTCGTCTCAATCCAGCCTTAATAATTATTATTTAAAAAAATAAATTCTAGTAAAGAGATAGAGAAAAAGGAATCTTTTTCTACATTGCTGGTGGGGAGGCAAATTAGCACAGGCACCATGGAAACCCCTGGACTTTATGACTGGCTCCTGGGGACTTGGGGCTGGGTTGCAGAGCTCCCTTGATGCTTGAGGAACAAAGACAGACACACTCACCTGTGGTTTTCCCTGACTTGGGAGGCCCCACAATCATAATTCTGACAGGCATAGAAGCTTTGGGTTTGGGTTGCCGGATGTATTTGATTGGGTTCATCATAAATTTTTCTTTGGTTTGTTTACTAGATAAAAAATAAATATACTGACGGTGGATGACAGGGTTAAGAGGGTTCTCTGCATTCTCAACAGGCTTGATTGTCTCTCCTTCGCTTAGCTGTAATAGGATTAAATTCACAAGTTAGATTTAATTTATAAAGCATTTTCTTCAATATATCTGAAAAATTTTAATCTTTATTACATAATAAGAAAACCTCTAATTATAAATATTAACAAAGCAACTGTATATAAAGTACAGGTTATTTCATATTGTATCTAGTCCATGTAATGTTTCTAGCTGATTTTAGTTTATGACAATTACAGTTCTACTTCCCACATAATGACTCATGTTGTATTGACTGTTTCTGACCGAGGGTATGAGATTGTTATACTCATTCACAAACTCATTTATCCTGACAAACAGACCCACTTCTAAAATCTTTTTGCCAATGTGAATGCATGTGGAGATAAGACCTTAATGGGGGCAAGTAGTGTCAAATGAGGGCAAAAGGATAATCAATAGGATGGGGGGGGTCTTATAACAGGAGGCAGAAACACGAATCAGCATACACAGAAAAAGCCCCACATGAAGACGCTATGAGAAGGCAGTCAACTGCTAGACAAGGCAGGAAAGACTGTATGTCAACATCTTGATGAAATCCTTTAGAAACATTTCTAACCTTTACAACTATTGGGCTATGCCAATACCACCCTGAGTGAGCCTGATCTTGAAACTAAGCAGAATTGGGCCTGGTTAGTACTTGGATGGGAGACCTTTAGAACTACTAGAAAATAAATTACATTGGTTAACCTGCCCTATCTCAAGTTTTACTGCAGTATCGGAAGTGGGCAATACAGGTGGTTCTGCCAGGTTATCTTTTAATTCAGACAGAGTTCTTCCGCATTTTTGTATGGACAAAATCCCATCATGCCGTTGACAACAGCCACAAAATGTGAAACACCCAACAAAGACAGCCTAAGGCGTGGGTATGGAATGGAGTAGGAAGAGTGGATAACTAACTGATGTTAGGTCTGAAGATCTTTTTACAGCATCTGAGAGTCAAGCACCATCCTTCCTGAATATGGCAGAGTAGGTGTAAAATAGTTTACTCCCTGTGGTGCTTTAGAAGAAAATGGCCTTCATAGGAAGTATGGCTTTGTTTGAGTAGGTGTGATCTTGTTGGGGGAAGTGTGTCAGTATTGAGGGTAGGCTTTGAGGTCTCCTGTGCCCAAGCTATGCCCAGTATGACACAGACTCCTTCTGCTGCCTGCAGACCTCAGCTCCTTCTCCAGCACCATGTCTGAACTGTAAGTCAGCCCCAATTAAATCTTTCCCTTATGAGTGGTGTGGTGGTCATAGTGTCTCTTCACCAAGACAGTCACACTGCTTCCCTTTGAGAGGCATGCAAAATAGTGATTCGTCAATAGTATCATCAACATTGGCCTTCTTTCTTAGACTGGAATGCAATTCCTGGCTGACTGGCAGTAAATGCTAGGGATACAGACTTTTGGGGCAGGGGCTCAGAGTGCTAGTTCCATGTTAGGTATGTTTTAAATCAAAAGCAAAAATGAAAGTTACATTACTTCGTTTTATCCCCCCCAAATTTTTATAGCTGCATTATACAATATTTACAACTTTTCAAAATGACTATGTCTTCCTAAACAACTTAAAAAAAACAAACATGATGGTTTTCAGATGAATTGTCTGACGTTACCTTTACAGGGTCCCAGTAGCCAAATGAGCTTATGTATTTGTAGGTGAAGGTCAGCATTTTATGAGCCAGGTGTGGGGACACTGGATAACACTTCTCAAAAATGCTTGCACGGTTTTCCACGAGCGGCTTCAATTTCAAGTTCAACACATATTGCACAATGTTAAGTTTCCTAGCTCCATTAACTGTAATTATTGGTACCAGAACCTTCTCAAATTCTTCCTGGTAAGAGAAACGATAAAGCCTGATTTATTTAGTGTTTCTGTTATAGCATATACACAGCTTGTGACTACATCATCATGTAAGGCAGGTATCTTTTAGCTTTACAAGGGGCTGTCTGTAGGGAGATAAACCCATCTTGACCTGGGAGGTGTCCATGTTGCTCTTGGTCTGTGACAAAGGGCCTGCTGCCCTGAAATATTCTTTTGGAATATCACAAAAACTAAGACACTGTTTACTGAGTTTTCTGTCCTGCCCAGTTCCCTTAATCATTAAGTCCCAAAGAAATCACACAGAGGTCTACATTAACTACAAACTGATTGGCCCATTAGCTCAGGCTTCTTAACTCTTAAAACTTATATCAATCCATTATTCTTATCTGTGTTAGCCATGCGGCTCAGTACCTTTTTCAGTGAGGTACTTGCTTCACATCTTGCTTCTTCTGTGGTTTGGGCAAGGACTGTGTCCTTTTCCCAGAATTCTCCTGTTCTCATTGATCTGCCTCTACTTCCTATCTGGTTGTCCCACCTATACTTCCTGCCTGGCTACTGGCCAATCAGCATTTATTTAAAATATAATGGAAAGAATACAGACCATGGTCCCACACCACTTCCCCCTCTTTTTAAGAAGTTAGAGCTAGGGCTGGAGAGATGGCTCAGCGGTTAAGACCACTGACTGCTCTTCCAGAGGTTGTGAGTTCAATTCCCAGCAACCACATGATGGCTCACAACCATCTGTAATGAAATCTGGTACCCTTTTCTGGTGTGTGGGCATACATGGAAGTAGAATGTTGTATACATAATAAATAAATAAATCTTAAAAAAAGAAGTTAGAGCTAATGGCCAAGCAGTGTTTTAATTAATTCAGGTTGTGTGTGTGTGTGTGTGTGTGTGTGTGTATGTGTGTGGTTATTTCGGGTGTAAGCTAGCTGGGCAGCTGGGACAAACAAGCGGCCTGCTCCCTTACAACAAATGACGCTCAGCGTGGGGAAACTTCATCCATATAAAGCCATAAGATTATCAGTGCCCCCAACCAGCAGGAAGTAACCTGGAGAACTATGCCCACATCTAAAAAAATAAGTTTATGGATGTTTTCCTTTGTTTAGAATGTTGGTTACAAGTTGTTATGGCTAATGGTCAGTAGAAAAGCTAAACAAAGGATATTAGATTCAGAGTTCTTTTTTTTTTTTTAAAGAGGGGAAATGGTATGGGATTATGGTCTGTATTCTGTCAATTATATTTTAAACAAATGCTGATTCGCCAGTAGCTAGGAAGGAAGTATAGGTGGGACAACCAGACAGGAAGTAGAGGCGGGTCAATGAGAACAGGAGAATTCTGGGAAGAGGAAAGCTCTCTCGGCAGTTGTGACCTGACCAGAGAAGAAGCAAGATGTGACTGCCCCGCTGAATAAGGTCCTGAACCATTGGCTAACATAGATAAGAATAATGGGCTAATAATGGGCTATATAAGTTATAAGAATTAGTAAGAAGCCTGAGCTAATGGGCCAATCAGTTTATAACTAAGTAGACCTCCGTGTGATTTCTTTGGGACTTAACAATTGTGGGAATTGTTAAGAAACCCTGACAACAAGACACTGAGCCTAACTACCCTCCTTGCATTCTCAAACTGTCACTTGTTAAGCAATGATGAAGGGACAACCATAACCTGTATTATTTGTGGAGGCAAAGGGGTGGCCTAACCTGTATTTTTGTGGTGGCAAAGGGATGGTTTAACCTGTATTTTTGTGGTGGTGAAGGGAAGGCCATAACCTGTATTTTTGTGGTGGTGAAGGGAAGGCCATAACCTGTATTTTTGTGGTGATGAAGGGAAGGCCATAACCTGTGTTTTTGTGGCGGCAAAGGGACAGTCATAACCTGTATCATTTGCAGATTGTTCATTTCGGTTTCAAACTTTTCTCCCATCTCGCTTCGCAGGCGCTCCACGGCTTCTCCTTCCTGCTCCTCATCCTCCTCACTCATCTCCTCCTCGTCTTTCGGGAACTCTTCTTCCAGGATGTTTTCAATATCCTCCTCTTCATCAGGCTCATCGTCACTGAAATCGTCATCATCTCGGAAAGCGCTCTAAGGAAGAGATGGTCCCTTTCCTCTCTATGGGAAATTGGTGTCAGGGAACACTGCTGACCAATAACTGGGAGTATTTTGTAATAACTCGATATTGGTTGGTGGGACAGTAAGAATGTAATGATGGGCACTCAGAAACTTAATGCCGTTAAGATTCTGACACTGTGATGGTCCCACAAGCAAACAGATATGACACTAGTATGTTTTTCTTTATAGTTTTTAGAAATAATATTTAATGCAGCTCACAGATGACAAAATATACAAGCTGCATTGCCAACTTGAAGAAGATCAGTTTCCTTATCTATAAATGGGAAAAACAGCTCACAGGATTTGGGGGAGCATTGGTTGGGTTAATACATGGAAAGTCACTGACCCACATAGAGGAATGAGAACTAACTCCTGAGGGGACCCTGGCCAACTGGAGCATGGAAAATATGACTCTGGCAGGCCTCGCCCTTCCCCTTTTCCTCTTTCTTGTAAGCTATAGATTACATCCCTAAAGCTAGCCACCCAGGCCTATTCCCTTATTTGGACTCTTATTCTAGACTCATTCCTGAGGCTGGCCAAAAAGGTCCAGCTATCAAAGTATTGAAGGCCAGCAACCAAAAGTCCCCTTCTGGCGCCTGAATTAACATCTCCAATAAAAATTAAACACCTCATCCTAACACAGGGTTTCCTCTTTTCCTTTATCAACTGCCTTGTGCCTGTGGGCCACGTCTGTCTCCTCTCCACCCACAGGCAGTTCTTTGTCCCTTCCAGACAATACCCTTTCTCCTCTCCCTGTTCCCTTCCCCTTCTCCCTCAT